>NC_056741.1:1223964183-1224134183 GCF_019279795.1 Protopterus annectens | reverse complement strand
AATGCAGGCAAAGGAATCCAGATATGGAAAACTTTACAATACAAAAAATAAGAAGACAAAGAGGAAAAGTAGAAAAGGAGATCAGTAATGGTGAAGTTATAGAAATAGAAACTGAGGTTGTGAAGTACCTCCAAAGTGAAGGACTTAGTGTAGAAAATCTAATTCAGAAGGCACCACAACAGGATAGAGCACTGGCTATCCAAATTAAGGGGAAACTAGTGGAACAGGAAGCAATTAGTCAGGCACCATATGAAGATAATTTGGAGCCTTCCACAGGAAACCAGTATAAACGTTCATTTGATGCTACACAGCAAGGGAAGGAACAGGAAACTGTGGAAACTCTGATGCAGTCAATGTTGAGGAGTGATAGGCCAGTGAGTTCCCATATGACAGAGCAACGGATGGCAAAGGATAACATTGAAGAGAATGTGTCACAGGAAGATGCTATAGAACCTTCTATAGAATGCCTGTAGGAAATGGAAAACAAGGGATGTGCCCTCAGTTTGGAAGAAAATGAGTTAAGAGAAGAGTTGTTTGATTTAATAGATATTGACAGATATATCAAGATCAATGAAAGAAATAGACTGCAGATGGTTAATAAAACCCAAAAAGTCTGAAGTCTTATAAAACAAATGAACACAGTAATTAGGACTGTTCATAGAGATCCATGCGATATAACAGAAGTAAACATGATATATTACTGTGCAGCTAAATTAATAACTGATAAAGTTCTACCAGATGAATGCAGTGGAGAAATCGAATAACATCATGGAAGTATCGAATAGAGAAAACTATAAAGCAGTTAAGACAAGAGATGTCACTGTTAGAAGATTATAAAAGAGGGAACACATCAACAAAAATACTAAGAAAAATAGATGTGATAAAAGCAATGTGCAGTGTTAGAACAGATCAGGGTCTATCACAAACTATCGCAAATGACAAACTAAAAATTTCAGCACAGGCGGATAAACCTAGAAGATACGAAGATAAATATAAAGCAAAAGTACAAAATAAACAATTTATTGATGACCCAAAAACATTTTAAAGAGAATTGGGAAACAAGGTAAAAGGAATTGAAAGACCGCCAAAAAAAGAAGAAAGAGATACATTTTGCAAAAATATCTATATGAAGAGCCTGTGGAACATAAAAAAGATGCTAAATAGACAGAAGACGTAAAAGAAAAAATAAGAATACAGGATATGAAATGGGATAAATTAGCTGCCAGAGAGATTGAAACAAAGTTAAGAAAAGCCACAAATTGGAAAATCCCAGGCCCAGATGCAGTACCTAACTTCTGGTTAAAAGTATTAATATCTTTGCATGAAGATTTAGCCATGAGTAAGAACTATTTACATGTGCACCCTGACCAGACACCAACTTGGCTAACAACAGGAAAAACAATATTCCTACTTAAGAGTGAACCTGCAAGCTACCCTAAAAAGTATAGACCAACAACTTACCTTTCAACTATACACAGGAATTGATGCTGACAGTGTTTATAGTCATTTAGAAGAAAGCTCAATTACGGCAGTAGAACAAAGGGACAGTAAAAGAAAGTCATATGGAACAAAGGCTCATTTGTTGTTAAATAAAGTCATGGTGGAGAACTGTAAAAAGGGGAAGAATGTAAGTATGGTATGGACTGACTATAAAAAAGCATTTGATAGTATCCCACATTCATGGATAAAAGAGTGCTTAAAAATGTGTAAGATACAACCTACACTGATCAACTACATTACAGTGACCATGAAACCATGGCAAACCACTTTGCAAATAAGCCATGATAAAGGGCAAATTATTATTCCAGGGATAAAAATTCAAAGGGGGATATTCCAGGGTAACTATATGTCACTGCTGCTGTTCTGTCTTGCCCTTAACCCATTAAGATGTCTACTTAACAGATTAGGTCATGGCTATAATTTGGCTCCTAGAAAACAAAACAGTTTAAAGACTTCTCATATTCTCTTTGTCGATGATTTGAAACTGTATAGCTCATCAGATGAGGAACTGAAAGTGCAACTGCAAGTTGTCAATACTTTTCAGATGATATAAGAATCTCATTTGGTCTTGATAAATATGCAAAAGCAACCTTTAAAGCAGGAAAACTGCAGTATCAAGAAAACATCAGTTTGGGACAAGAATGTGATATAAAAGAACTTGAGCAAGAGGGAGTGTATAAATATTTGAGAACTGATGAAGGATCAACAATAAAACATGAACAAATGTGAATAAAACTTAGTAAGGAATACTTTAGAAGTCTTAAATTAATCCTGAAAAGAGCATTGACATCTGGGAACAAAATCCAAGCTATAAATTTGCTCTTCCTGTCCTAACTTACAGTTTTGGAGTGATTTACTAGCTCCAAAATGTGCTGGATAGATTAGATAGGAAAAGGACGATTCATGGTCACCAAATGATTTATAAAAATCAGTGTACACCAAGATTATATGTTCCCCATTCTGAAGGAGGGATGGGCCTCCTTTAAAATGATTATATGTACAGATCTGCAATCATGGGACTCCATACATATCTGTTGACCTCACAAGACCCAAATGTAGTGAAAGTTTTGAAACATGAGGAGAATAAATCTAAGATGACTTCCCTGCTTAATTTAGCAGAAGCATATTGGCATTAAGCAGGAATGGAAATCAAACCACAAGGGGGTAAAAACCAGGCAGCAACTGAATGTGGCAAAAAACAAAAAAAAGAATGTAAGGTGAAGGATCAGATGAGAAGGCAAGAAATGTGGAAAATGCATAGATATAGTTGCAAGTATAGAAAACTTCTGGAAGAACCTCATGTTGATCAGGAACGAATGCAGAAATTGTTAAGGAGAGGCAAATTCAAACCAAGAGATGAAAGGTTAAAACTGGTGGCACAAGATAGTGGACTACATACACATTGGTTTACAAAGTCCATTGAACATGTGGGAAAAACAGACAAATGTAGGTTTTGCAAAACAGAATTGGAAACAGTTGCATACCTCATTGTTAGTTGCAACATACTAATGGCAGAAGGACTGTATACTGAAAGGCATAATAATCTGGCAATACTGTTACACCGGGTGTTGTGCAAACATTATGGTATTGAAGTGGCTGAAAAACACTGGAAACATGAGCCACAAAGCATCATACAAAATTATGAAGTCTACATCACATGGGATCATCCATTACCAACAGTTCAAAAGATAGATGCTAGTAAACCGGATATTGTGGTCCAAGAAAAGAAGACAAAAGTAGCATTGATCATTGAAATTGCCACAATCAGTGACTACAGTGTCCTGCATACAGAGAGACACAAAGTCATAAAATATCAGGATTTACGAACAGAAATAAGAGCAATATGGAAGGATGATACCCAGATAGTTCTAATAGTAGTAGGAGCAACAGATCTTATAAAAAAAGAGTCTGCAATCATATTTATATATGCTACCAATACATGTAACTCCATACGAATTGCAGAAGAAGTCATTACTGGGCACATTGCGGGTGCTGCAAGGAGCACTTTTGGCTGACATCAAAGAGTGAAACAATACTAATTTCATGAACTTTAATAGTACTTTAACTTAGGAATGGCATCCATTCCCATCATGGTATTAGAAACCCAAAAGATTTGGAGAAATTAAAAGAGGGAACAATTCTAAAAGAAAAAGAACCAGTAAAAGAGATACTAGTAATACACCAGGCAGTTTTTAATAGTCTACAAATGCAACTTTGGATTTCTAATTTTCTTTTGTGCAGATCAACGTGTTACAGAAGGGTTTAACCATTTTACATGTTTCTCAAGGGCACTAGGTAGAAACTAGCTCTAACCCTAAAGTCTTCTCACCTCTAACACTAAATACATCTCAGCTTCCAGTAGTTGTTTTCAACTGTTGAGCCCTGTTGCTAGTGCAGTACTATTTTAAGATGGCCTAGTGCTTAATGCTCTTCCATTTCTATTACTGCAATTTTCCAAAGCGTCTGTAACACAGATTTATTTACTTGTCCAAATGTTGCTTCTGGTGTGGCAATAAAAACGATGGATGCCTCGGCTCGGACACACAGCACTTTATTATATGACAGTCACAAAATACAAAATGGAAATACGTTAAGCGCTTTCATCTGTACCTGCAGACTTCCTCAGAACGTACATCTTAGTGCTTAAGCACTTCTTATATAGCACAGGTTGGTTAGAAGCAGGGAATGACCAGGATAGTAGTTAGATAGAATTCTAGATAGTAATGCAGAAAGCAACTAGACAGTACTTTGTATGTAAATTGATTGCTTTTTTAACATGGTAATGTTATTATGAAAAAACTTTTAAAATTTTAAAATTAAAGCAGAGAAATGTGTTTTAATTAATATTGGCACCAAAAATGGGTCAGCTGTGCTATATAAGAAGTGCTTAAGCACTAAGATGTACGTTCTGAGGAAGTCTGCAGGTACAGATGAAAGTGCTTAACGTATTTCCATTTTGTATTTTGTGACTGTCATATAATAAAGTGCTGTGTGTCCGAGCCGAGGCATCCATCGTTTTTATTGCCACACCAGAAGCAACATTTGGACATTTTAAGTTGTTGTTCGTTTTTCAGATTTATTTACTTATTGTAGGGCTTCCTCAGCAAAATAAGAATTTCAATTTGAACAAATGTTTTGCCGTTTGAACAAACAATAGTAAACCATATAAAGTACATGTGTACAAAAGTGTGTGTGTGTGGTTGGGGGGGGGCTTGTAAATGCATTTATACTTTACAAGAAAAAATATTTACTGACTTTTCTCTAAATTTCACAGAAATCTTTGCTACTACTCTTAAGTTATCTTAACACAAACTATTATAAATAACATTTAAAGCTTAGAATTTCAATACTGTGTTGCTGCTTATGTAAATTTGTCAGAAAAGTTAATTGCCTTTAAACCCCTGACTGATCTAATTGCTTTGTTTTGCTATGAAAGGGGAGTGTTAAGTTCACCTCCCCTCTGCAATAAAAACAGTGGAAACAAGTCCACAGATTTCTGTCTTTTTTATATCATCTGCTGTGTTCCTGACATTATCAGGATTAATTACCCATCTAAGATTGACAGCAGTACCTGACAGGGTAAACTACAGATTTAACTGTGTCTATGATATGTCATGCAGGTGGAGATGAATTTCTCCACAAAGCATGTGAGAAGTTAAGTTAAAAAAAAGTAGGTGGGCTTTCCCTTCCTTTGACTCCAACGCAAGGAAATAAAAGTTTTAAAAACTACAAGCAGGTTTCTGGTACATACACAACACTGGAACCATATTGTAGGAAGAAAGGAAACCTAACAAATGAGTTAAACTATATGAGATGGTGGAGTTTTCCTTTAAGTGACAGTCTGTCAAAATTCAGTACCCCCCCCAACCCCAAGTTCACAACAATGTATGCGGAATTATTCACAGGGACCCTGTACAACCATGAAAATGACTGTTTAGAGGCTGCTATACCTACTAGAAGTAAGCTCAAAACAAACTCTAAAAACAAACCATGCTGGGAGAATCCTAACCTTAATGGGGAATATAACAAAAGGAAAAAAGTCATGGCTAAAATCAGGAAGAGCAACTCTCATAAAATAAAATAAAAATAAAATAAATAATAATAAGAGCTCTCTGATTAAACTAAACAGGAAACAAAGAGGACTAGTTAAGTCCAACAAGGCCAATTATAAGGTCAAGATAGCCTCACAGGCTAAAGACAATCACAAATCCTTCTACAGCTATGTCTGTAACCTCAAAGCCTGCATACAGCAGTGTGCCAGACTGGTGGTCAATGTTTCCATCTTTACTAAGCACAGCAATATAGTGAATCCGCTGGCTGACAAATTCAGCTCAAACTTCACCCCCCACACTCTCTCCTGCCTCCCTCTATGAAATCCCTACTAGCATAATCTCCCTAACTATTAGCAGAGAGCAGATCCTGGCAGTTCTTGCTAAAGCCAAAAATACAGCCTCAGTGGGCCCCGACAATATCCAGGGATGCCTCCTAAATAGCATGATACATGACCTATCACACCCATGCCAGTCACTTTTCAACTATAGTCTTAAAACTGACTTTGTACCATGAGAATGGATGACTTTAATGGTTATCCCGCTTCGCAAGGGTGGATCATCAACCAACCCCAGGAACTACAAATTCATTAGTCTGACTAGTCTACTATGCAAAGTTATAGAATTAATTAATATGGAAATGATCAGCAAAGACATAGGCAACCTTCATACAGTGGACCCAATCCAGTTTGCTTTGCCAAGGGAAGGTCATGCCTATTAAACTGGGTTGACTTCTTTGAGAAGACCAGCAAGGCAATGGATTAGGGAAAAATGGTGCCTACCACCTACCTGCATCTACCTAAGGCATTCAGTACAGTATGCCACTCGGGTATTTTTGACAATCTCACCAAACTGGGCATAAACCTCTATATAACTCACAGGATTTCCAAATGGCTCACAGACAGGACCCAAGAAGTCAGGATTGCTGAGACCACCTCTATTAAGAGACCAGTCACCAGCAGGGTACCTCAGGGAGCCACGCTCGGAATGCTTCTATTTGCCATCTGTGTCTCAGAGATAAAGGCTAATGTCAAGGGCCTTTGGCTGACCAAGTTCAAAGATGACTGGATTATAGATTCCTCTATAATACAAACATCTTACAACAGGGTCTAACACAGACAAATGACTGGTGCTAGAGTCACAAACTAAAACTCAATGCCAAGAAATGCATTGTAGTGCCTCTTGGGACAACTGCCACTCAGGCTAATTACTCCATTGGTAAGATACCCATATGAGTTGATCCAGTAGTCAGGGTTCTCCAAATATAGGTTAACAGTAATTTGGCCTTTGACGAACATGTGGCCAAGATAGTAAGAAAATCATTCTATGTCACCCAACTTATAAGTAATGGCATCAAGGTCAAAGGAAGTCATAGTACCACTTTATTTGGCCCTTATCGGACCCGTCACTGAGTATAATTCCCCCTTCAGCATGCGCCTGACCAGACATGTGCAATTGCTGGAATGCCCACAAAAGTTCCTAACCAAGAAATCCTTGGTATAAACACATTGTTTTATATAGACTCCTTAAAGCTCTATCTGTATATGCAGTTTCATACAAGTAACTCACAGGTGATCTATTTCTGGCATACAACGCATCTTCAGAACCAACTCCGATGGACCTTTTGCACATCTGAAAAACAAACAGCATCAGAACCAATAGATCCAAGGATTTAAATTTTGCTTGCGACATAAATAGGATGTGTTGGCAAGGCAGATGTGTGTCTCAGAGGATCCCCATGCTCTGGAACTGGCCCCTCATCCATGTGAAGCAGAGTCTCTATCCTTATTTAAGATTTATGAGAAATTGGAAATACACCCTGGGTCTGGGGCCCATGCCTCCGATAGACAGAGACAGACAGTAACTCTGCCAAACTAACCCCCCCACATAACCTTTAGAAACTTCCTAACTAACCACCCCCCTCCTAATAAACTCCCATAATACATACGGACACAACTGAGTTGGGTTGTGTGACTAGGCTTATAACGGCCCTCGTGGTGGTTAGCATAGTATATATACCTATGAACCCACCCATGCAAACAGACACACACACACACACACACACACACACACACACACACACACACACACACACACACACACGCAAACACACGCACACACACTCCCACACACACACACACACACACACACACACACACACACACACACACATACACACACGCAAACACACGCATGCACACACACTCCCACATGCACGCATACACACACACACACACACACACACACACACACAGGAAATGGGCTCATGCAGTAAATGTGAATACAAGAAGTGTGACTAAGCTTCTGTGACATCATCAAACACTTTAGTTGAAAAGGCAATCTTAGTAGAATCTGGGCAAGCAATTTAAATGCTCTTTATTTTACCTGTAAATCTTTATAACGGGAACAGGTGCATGTCTTAGAAAACCAAAACCATTATTGTCATATAGCATGACCATTGTAAAGCAGATTTTTGAGACCAGAACTCCAGAATTTTTTGTGAAGATTTTTTTTTAAGATGGTTTCATGCTTGCAGGTAGTATAGCAATAATATCTCTGTTAGCTCTTTTTAGAGATTTCTTGAGTATCTGAGATACCATGATCGCTAAACTGCATTGTATCAGAACCATCAAGTCACAAAGGAACGCTTGGTATTCTGAAAGGTTCTTCCTTGTTCACTTTTTTTCAGAGTTCTCAATTTCTCCATAGTGTAAAAGAATATGATATTAAATGTTCCTGTTTTAATGTTAGGTCTGATAGTCTGCATTTCTGAGAAACCATATCATTTGGCTAATAAGTGAAAAAAAAAAGATGTAGCTATTCTTTATTTGTTACTGGCAGCTTTTGTAATGACATAATTATTGATGTTATTTTTAGGAACTCTAATATGCTGTCACCAATTTTCTCTATATCATTAATTTATTTGTTAACATGTTTTTGCTGCATTATCATACTTTCCAGGCAAAGTTAAGATAATATTTAGGGCAGAATTCATGAATCAGTTATGCATGTTATCAGGATGGATAGCTAAAAATATGGATGACTAAAGTCCAAAGATGCATTCCCTCTGGAGTCTGCAGTATCAAGTTAGCCCTAATGTTGCCCAATGTGATATCTTATTTTTTAAAAGAGATTAATATGAATTTACCTCCAATGTATCAGTAGTAAAAATCTGAAACACTGATGTGACTTCTAAAGACAGGGTCTACAGTAATGCAGCTTGCCTTAAGTGAAGTAAGGAGAGACTCAGGCTCTGTGTGAGCTGAGTGGGGACCAGAAATCAGGCATGTGTGGTTTCAGTTGCTGTCATTCTGTCATTGCCATCACCAACCACTTTCCTGTCCACAAAGCTACTTTGCATACACTGTTTTGCTGGAACACTATGGGTCTAGACTATGCAGCATCAATAATATGTGGCATTTCTAAGTTACCTGTGCAGTATTACAATGTCACTGAATGTTTTCCATGAACTGCTGTTCATGCAAACTTACACTTGTGCAAATGAGCAGTTCAGCATTCTGCTAGGGTGGCTGAATGTTTAGTATAGTATAATTAATATGCATAAGAGATGCTGGTGTCACACTGCTGCAACTGTACTGAGGACTGAACAGCAAGAGCATGTTATTTTATATGGCTACATGTATGTGTGCATGTGGAGTAACTGGAAGGCACTGTGAGTAGTAATTATCAGAACTGGTGCTGTAGGATGAACTGAAAGAGTGTGGGTCAAGGGTCAAGTAATGATGAGCACTTTGTGCCAGTGACTAATAAACAACTGAGTGTGGGGGTTGTACAGTTATATGTGTGCTGGGGCATGAACAGGAAGAGAGAATGGCAGAAATAAGAATAATTATGAAACGTGTGAGAGGATGGGAGATTAATTATGAAATGTATAATCACGATGTTAAACATTACAGGAGGGTGTGGGATTAAGGGTAAGATGAGTATGCTACAGCTGAACTGCATGGAGATGAAAAATATATAAACCGCTGGTTGTACCTGAGAATTGAATGCTACATGTTGTGACAGGGTGGGTCAAGGACTGCTACATGAATGAGGAGGACCACTGACTCACACTATGTATGTGTAAACATGTGTATGTGTATGTCATGTATTGAAGATGTATAAAGAAAAAGAAAACATCTGAGGCTGAAAGCTAAATGAAGAGTTACAAACACAGTTCTAGCCTTAAGTGGAACACCGCTGACCAAGTTTGGTGATGACCCTATGCTGCTCGAAGGAAGCAAAGTCTGAGTCTCAATTCAGAGAAAAGTAAAATAAATATTCTCTATGCTTTTATAACTGTGTGGACTCCAACTCAATTCCTCTGAGGAGTTATAAGCTAATCAGGAGTGCTATAAATTTGAAATAGATTATATTTATTTGGTGAAGGTGTCAGCTTTCCACCAATCTCAAACAAGCACACACACACACACACACACACACACACACACACACACACACACACACACACACACACACACACACATGCACATACATGCACGCACACACGCATGTACACACACACACACACACACACACACACACACACACACACACACACACACACACACACACACACACACACGTTTTGTCTCAGGAGAAATTTCAGAGTCCATACGGTCCAGGAAAAAAAATCCTGAGAATGTGTACTTCTATTGAAACGTGAGTTGGTAAACTAAAGTAAAGTCTTGCTGTAAGGGGCAAATTGAGGTTGAATAATTAAGTGCTTTTGGCAGCTCTTCTGCCATGGTAGAGGGGCAAGTTGGTGATTCATTCATATTTGTATGGTTCCTACCACTGGCTAGAATGGCTGAAAGCTGTTGCTTTACATTGTGAATAAGACCATCTCTGGACTGGAGATTTAGTAACAACATAAGAGGTAGAAGTTTCTTTTCCTGAGCATGCCAAATCCATTTCATGATTAAAGAAAAATTAAATCAACATAGTTGAAAGAATAATAAATAAAGCCCTGAAAAAAAAGAATGGACGTAATGAAATGCCTGAATGTGATTTATTTTATTTAAATGTGTTGAGCAGCAGAGACAGACTGGTCCACGATGATCTCTTTTCAGAGAATGCCCAGGGAGCACTGCTCCGCAGAATGTAAGGGAATACAAAACTGAACACTAGACAAAGTTTGCAGTTTATGCTAGTAAATGACAATAATTAATGAACTTAAAGCAGCATGTATGTGGTAGATAATTCAGAATGGTGTGCAGTATACAGATGGAAATCAGAAGACTGTAGTCGGTAAGCACAGCAATAATAATTTGAATAAAATTCTGTGATAATTTCAGAAGTAAGCTTAAGGGAGAAAAAAGGATACAATGTGACATAAGAAAAGTTGGAAAAAAATCTATGTCTAGTTTGCTAGTACTATTATTTACTTATTTCTTTATTTGATGTGTGGTAATCAGCTAGGTGAGTTGGGTTAGAACCCCTTTTCAGCCATGACCTGGGCATATTAGTATGATAGCAGTGATAATAAAGGTGAGCTAAAGAGTACAAACATAAATAAAAACATTATTTGAGAGATATGTGACAATTACAGATCAAAACACTGTTGAATATGTTGACATTAGCATGGTTAACTACAATTTGTCAGTACTTTGATACCATGTTTACTTTCTATGCAATTATCATGGTAATAAAATATGTACATTATATACAATGACTTTGTACATTATGCACTAAGTATGTCGTTTATAAACAGGGTTCTAAAGACATATGTCATGTTGGTGAACTGAGGATTTAAATCAGACCTAGTAATCTTTTGCATTGATGGATTCTGTCTTTACCCATTACACTTAAAAATGTTTACTGGCAATTTCACTGAAGAGGTGTTCTGTAAGTGATTTCTTGAAGCTAACAAATAATCCTGAGACTTTGTTTCTGCTTGGCGTTTATTTCACATAGCTGGGCTTTGGAGAAGGCTGGCTCACCAATGACTATATGAAGGGGGGGGGGGTCAACTCAGGGGTATTATGCCAGCTTGGCTATTTCTTAAGGAATATGATTGTTTTCTTATCTGCAGTTTTTGTTTTAATTTGGACAATTACTTCTTTCTAGAATTGTATATAATAATGTGGCATGTGCATATGTGGATCTTTTTGTTATTGGGAGCCATTTTAGAGCCTGTAGAAGGCTGAAGTGATATTAGTTGGAGTCAGCAAGTGAGACAAATCTGAGAATTTTATTTCTCAGTGATTTTCTGTTTTTGTGTATTATAGTCAGAGTGGAAAGACAGTAAAAGCAATTTAGACTCTAGTTTGGGTAGACTAAGATTTTTTTTTTTTTTGGCCAGGGCTTTGCATGCAGTATGGGGATAGTAGATGAGAGATTCTACAGTAGAATTTCAGTTGATATAGGACCTTGTGAATGAAAGTGTCAGTATGGGTGGAGAAATTTAGTGATTGGTTAAGGGTTATGCCCAAGTATTTATACTCTAACACATATGAAATAATAGTTGTCATTATTTGGGATGATAATTTGAAGGTGAGAAGCTTTGTCGGGGGGGGGGGGATAAGAGAATAGCATAACATAGCATTGTTTTTTCTTGGTTATTCAGATTATTTTGTTCAGATCATTAGCAAGGATTTGAGAAGGACTACAGAAGCTGAGATTGAAGGTTAGGGAGGTCTTTGCTATGATCATTAATGAATAGAAACGTAGTAAAGAACCTAATAGCCTTGAGGAGCTTCTGTATTCAGGGTTCCAAGAGAACACAGATTGTTGATAAAGTATACCCAAATATCCTGCAATTAATGTAGCTTTTGGACAATTTAATACCATTTTGACCAAAAGTTAACTTTTGTAATTTAAGAAACAATTTTTGGGTTACAGTTTCAGAGACACTAAGTCATGTCTATAAATACCCCAGCTGTAATGAGGTCATCATTGATATCACTATAGAGTGTGTCAGTTTCTGATACGAGAGCTGTAGCTCTGCTAAAGGCATTTCTGAAGCCATGATGCCCCTCAGAGAGAAAGCCATAGCTATCAATGTGTTTAATTAACTGTAAACATTTTTTCAAATATTTTGGCCATGGGGCATAGTGTAGATATGGGACAAAAGTCCTTATAGCTTTTGGATGGGGTTATTTTAGACAGACAAATGATAATGGCATATGCTTTGAGGCCTAAAATATTATACCTCTGGTAAGGGATAAGTCATAGATACATGCTAGTAACTTGACAATTTGTTCTGCTGTTCTTCTAAGGAAGGTAGGGAGTAGATATGTATACTCTGAGAAGGATAGTTGCAAGTTCTGTAGAAATGTTTTGGCTTCTTTATTAGAAATCACAGTGAAATGGAATGTAGCTGGGTATTAAGCAGGGGGGTATAGGTGAGGTTGTGCTGGTGATGGTTTCTATGGATTAGATAAAGAATTGTTTATATTCCTTTGATGCATTGCTTTTTTGTGTTATTTGGATCACTACTGACAGAGGGACATGCATTGGTAGAATGTTTTGTTAGATGCTTTATCTCTTTCCAGAATTTTTTCAATTGTTGGTGGAAGACATTTGTTTTTTTCTCTTAGTTAAATAGATATGACTGATTTAGTAACTATTCTGGTTTGCTTTCTCATGGCAAGGTATATGTCATGCATGTATAAATTGTAAAGGTTTCCTTTCCAGGCTGTTCAGGCTTTGTCTGTCTGTTTCATGAGAATTTTGAAATCAGTGGTTTGCTGTGAACATTTCTACCCATTACTCTCCTACATACAAAGGTAAAATGTATGCCCCATAGGTATCTCTGAAAAATAACAAAGCAGCAATGGGGTCTTTTAGGAGGTAGAGGGGAGACCAGTTAATTGCATTCAGATGATAATCAAGGGTAGCTAGTTTATGTTCAGGAAATGGTCTACATGTTCCTTTTTGTGGTGTAGGCTTTATTGTTTTCAGTGGCCAAGAGGATAGCTCTGGACAATGGTTATATAGGAAATCTGGAAGTATGTTTGTGTTAATGCATTCATGGACCATGCTGGTAATGATAAGTTAAAGTATTTAATGGTTTCCAGATTGAGAGATGGGTTTCCGAGTGCTTTACTAGTTGTGAAAAGGAAACAGCAAAGGAGACGTTGGAGATTGAACCCAGGACCTTGTACATGTAAAGCATGTACTCTACAGCTTAGTTCCATCCCCTCACAGTATATTAGTTAATATAAAAGAGAAAGAACCATACCTGAGAATACAGATAATGAGAGAAAGAATATAACAACAACTACCCTCATTTATTAATAATAACATTTGATTATCAAACGTACTAGAATAGACTGTTTATTTGATTATCAAACTTACTAGAATAGACTGTTTATGCGGTAGTGGTGCTGCGGTAGCATTGTTGCCTCACTGCAAGACGTTGTCCCGTTCGATTCTCAGCTAGAGCATCTTCTGTGTGGAGGCATGCGTGAATGAGCAAGCCTTCATTGAAGGTTGTGCGTCAGGGCTGGTAACTCAGCACTTAAAAATCCACTACCAAACATTAGCGGACCGGAGTTCCGCTGTGGCGACCCCTAACCGAGATAAGCCGAAAGACACAACAACAATTAGAATAGACTGTTTATAATTGATTATCAAACTTACTAGGATAGAGTCTTTATAATCAGACTGACTAGACTAAAAACATAACAAATAATTTTAATTGGCTACCTATTATGCTGTCACAGACGCAGGTTGTCAAATGTGTCTTTGTAAAACTGAAAAGCGCGAAAAGGTAAAATAGCAAAGTGGCTTTTCAGCGAATTCTTTCTCTGGGAAAGAATTTGTTTGGCCACTTTCACAACTTTGCCTTTTCGGCACTATAGTGCGATCTTGGAGTTGGTATATTTAAGTAGGGGGTGGGGGGCACAGCCCCCCCTGTAGGGAGTGTGTGGAGATAAAGCCCCCCACATTATGTAATGTTTTACAGTTTTTTTATTTTTTTTTTCGGAACAGCGATTTTTTTCCCTTGGAAAAAAATCGCTGTTCTGAGGTTTCAGCGTTGTAAGCTTTCACTTACATGGGGTCGATTATGTGTCGTTCGCTCTTCTCACCGTGCGATGTCATAATATAGACTCTTTTAATTGACTGTTTTTTTATTGGAACTTTACCACTGAAATCAGCAAAATCACTGAACAGCAGTGTAAGGAAATTGTTCTTTATCCCCAAGGCTGTTCAACCTCAGAGTCAGTATATTTATACATGAGGAAATATGCAGATGCAATTTCTATGTACAGGTACAAGGGGGCTTAGTCCCAACTAAATGCTTTTTTAGTTTCCATTAAAATCAACAATGTGCAATGGGACAGAGAGAGAGAGAGAGAGAGAAAGATAAAGAATTTCACAATTTTAGGCACATGTTTCAGAGTTAACATGAGCTAAGAAAGAAGTCCTCCACATATCCATATCTTTTTTTACAAGATTCTAATGTTTCACAGAAAGCAGTGCTGATTATCTTACTAAATTAAAGATCTGAACCAAAAACTGAGCAGTGGGTAATTTATTTTTGGTTTTATGTTTGTTAACCAGGGGAGTGGGTTGGTCAAAGGACTGTTCTTAGCCGTGATCCTTGCCAGTTTACACAATTAACATGTATGGCATGTAGGTATTTTAAGGAAAGCAGCACAATTATCAACACAATAAGCACAGCAAGCAATCATCATACAAAGATCCAAAGTGAGTCACTAAAAAGCTTAGTGAAGCACTGTATAACATGACGAACCAGTGAAAACCAACATAAATATTATACAACCAGAAGGACATAGGATATATCATAAAAATGCAGCTGATGTAAATATGTTGCAAACTCATAAATACACAAACTGATATAGATCAGTAATGATTAGTAGGGTGGCAAAAGAAAGGTAAAACACTGAAGTAAATGGGAGAACTGTATGAGAGTGGTAAGGAATATTAGCATCTGTTTATTGGTAACAGTTTAATCCTTTGGCATTATAGCATTAGTATTTTTCAGTACTAGAAATGCGGGCTAGTGCATGAGTTATGTGCTTCATTAGTAAGAAATAGACTTGTGTATCATATACAAAATGATCAACTGAGAAGCAAAGTAACATTAAATAAAGTGATTATTATAAGTAGACTGAAATTACTTTTCTTGTTAAAATATCAAAAAAATAATTAGAATTATTTAAGAGTGTCTGAGAGTAAAAAAATGAGAAAACAAGAGAAATAGTGTAAAATGAACAATCAGTATTATAAAAATAAAATTAAACATGTCATTGATACAAAGGTGGTTAAACATATGATAAAAGTTAATATTCTGGACTTAATCAAATGTGTAGAGGCTGTGAAATCTAATTATTCATGTGGTGGCATAAAGCTAGGAAATTATTAATATGCAGATACAGTAAGTGTTTCTTTACAGTAATATGACATACAGCATATAAGACAAGGAGATCAGTTAGAAATCTGAGCAGAGAATCTCAAAATTAATAAGCAAAAGGTGAAGTTTAAAATGGGTGCAAGTACAGAGTACAATGTAATGTCTACTTAAATACTTATAGTACTGAATCTGAAACAGAGTAGACTGAAGCATCTTAAGTGTAACTGCTTATTTATTCAGGTGATGATGCAAAGCCATTAGTCATGGGTTACTTAGCTGCAAATATAATAAGAAATATAAGATATAATTTGAGATGGTTAGAATAGAAACTCCATTTATATTGTATCATTTGATTTCCCTGAAACTTTGTTAAAATGAATGGATTGGGTAAAATGAATCAATGTAAAGACAGATGATTTGCTTCATGAATACAAAGATATATTTACTGATTTTTACAGTTTGCCAGATGTTCATCATATTCATAGAGATCTTGACATTTTATACATGATACATGCTCCAGGAAAAAATTCAGCAAAAGGAGTTCAGATCACCCGAGTCTGATTTACAGTTGTTCAAGAATATGGTTTGTGCTGATATTTGCTTCTGACATGTTGCTCACTTCTTAGTGGAGAAAAAATGTAAATAATTGCACATTGGCAGGTTGTGGATACTTTAAATTCTCTAGACCTCAGAAAAAGAACAATACAGGCAATTCATTGCCAGACAGCTATCATGTTTTCTCCAAAATCCAACTAACTTGAAGTGCAAATGGTAAAGTATGGGGTGCAAGGATTCAGTGGCTAGTCATCCATTACAAAAGAGTTTTTTGTTGTAACACTCACTGATAAACTGACACACTTGAGTACATGCATTATAAGAATTTTTGTAAATAAATTCTCATTTAAAAGCTCTGTTGAACAAGCTACTGTGCTGAGAGCTCAGAAGAGGCAAACAGATGTAATGGATCCTGAGACCTTCAAAGAGTGAAGCATGTTGGTTCATACTATATAAAAACTGGTTTCTGCTATGTTAAATGCAGTGTATTTAGCTGTATATTATGCTAACCAGAGATTTTGAGAATTCTGAGTTGTATACATTTAATTCTTGGTTTGGACAGCATAGTTTTTTCAAACTTTTACTTGGTATTTTGCCAGTAGCTGAAGTTTTTAAGTGAGCTATAGTGCAAATGATTGAGGGGCTTAAAAGTGTTGCTAATATTAATTATATTTGTTGGTATGAAGAGTGGATAGAGAATAGCATGGCAATAGGATGATACAAGTAGACTGAGAATACACATCCTCAAGCTGAGCAATAATAAATGTAAAATCTGAGTTAAAGATTTGAGATGCATGCAGCATGGTTTTGAATTCAGAGTGGTTGGTTCCGTATAATGGGAAAGGCAGAGCTGAGGATGAAGTGTTTCTGCCAAAAATAAATGAATACTATGATATGTTATATTTTAGTTTATTTTAAATATGTCAAAAATAGGAGTGCTAGTAAAGAAATTACTGAAGCAAGACATGGCACAGTACAGGATTGAAGAGTAAGAAAATATATATGAACAGCTGAACTATGGATAATAGCACCGACATTGAAATATGTTGATGTGACTGAACTGGTCAAATTCATGTATATGAACCAGAATGGAGTTGCTGTATTTGTCTTACAGGAAGATAAGCTATTTGACTTCAGATCAAGAGCCTATATTGATTATCAGAATAGCTTCCAGCTTTAGTGTATGGTTGGACATGTGTCAGGAATATACATGCTGGAAGGAAGTGTGAGTAGAAAGGGATCTTAAGCTGTCCAGTATATATTTAAGAAGTTTTTGTACAAGTTACTGACTGGCTTGCACAGAAAGTGGTTGCTTTTACAAAATGCAACTTGAGAGTTTGTTATAAGCCAGGAAACGGGGTGCATATAGCAAATATACTGACTCATCCATACTTGCTATAACAGCATGAGAAGTTTCTTTGGAGAGGAACCTAAACTTAACTGGGTTATACCACAATTGCTTGTCACATAAACAAGTTTCAGAAGCATAGTAAGAATGATCAAGAGATTAACAGAACAAAAACTTTCAGAATGACAAGTTATTTGCATGCAAATATTACTGTTTAAGTAAAACAGACTGATAGTTCCAAATCAGCAAAATAAAGATGTATTGCCAAAATACATGAATCTCACCCTTGCACAATTAAATGTAAAAAAAGAGCTTATGATATATTATTTTTGAGCAAATAGAGCAATAAGTTCAAAACTCTGCTTTGTGTAATCCATCTCACAGTAAGAAACCTGGAGAAGCTTTATTATGTCATCCATTCCTAGGTAAACCGTGGATTAGACCTGTAACAGATTTGATTTGGAAAACAAAAAAACTGTACATCTGATCACTGCTACTACTGTTCAAAGTTTTTTTGAGGTCATTGAAGTTAACTGATACAATGAGTGGCAATATAATCCATGCATGCTATATTCTTGAGAGATAATATTCAGACATAATTATATCAGTTATGTGCTGCAGTATGTAATCATCCAGCTCAATAGATTTTTTGCAACAATGGAAATTTCAGAATTTTATATCAATTCCCATCTGCATACAGTCTAACTGTTACATTGAGAGAGCTGCACAGGCTGCAACACTTTTGATACAGAATTTACAGAGCTTTTACATATATTCCCTTGTTGGCTTCATTGGAATACAGAAATACTGCACTCAATGGTGATGTTCTCTTCCCTAATCAGTTACATAAGAGTCATAGAATGAAATGAATGATTCTTAAAAGTATTTCTAAGCTGAGCTCAAAAATAAATAAATAAACAGAAATGGTCACTGCACAGATTCTGCTGTAATAAACAAGTTAGATACATTGAAGGGAGGAAATAAGATGAGAAGCCATGAGAGTACCACGGAATAACAGCCAAAGGCAGCTGTTTTGAAGAAATATGAGCAGACATCATTTGTTATACAAACTTCAGATGGGTAGTGCTGAAAATTAATAGGAAACATCTGCTCAAAGTGGCCCTGTCAGAAAGTGATTCTGTGAGATAGGTAACCTTTGTCCAAGATGTTTCTGTAAATGTAAACATATCCAGAGAAGTGTGCAGCAAGACATATACAAAAAAATGCCCCAATAGACATTTGCAGCAATGTGTGATATAAGAATACCTCTAAAAAATATTTTGATGCTTAAAGTAAATTGAGTATGTACATATTCATATATTATTAACAAACGTTCAAGGAAAAATTCATATTTTTTTTTTAAAAAAAAAAAAAAGGATAAAGTATATTCTTTAAATAATTGTTGATTTTACCCTTATTCAGAGTTCTAAATAATATATATATATATATATATCTGTGTGTGTGTGTGTGTGTGTGTGTGTGTGTGTGTGTGTGTGTGTGTGTGTGTGTGTGTGTGTGTGTGTGTGTGTGTGTGTATATATATATATATATATATATATACATAAATATATATATATATATATATATATATATATATATATATATACACACACACACACACACACACACACACACACACATATGATGTGATATTGGTTCCTGCACATCATTGCATAGTCTGAAGGTAGGGCACTATAGCTCTTGTCTCCTTTCTTATATTTCTGATGAATACCAAATGTTATACTTATGCCCCGGGTAGAGTAGTACCCCTCCAATATGTAAGTCCAGCTCACCTTCCAGGATTATCAGGGATAATCCTACCATCTCTCATTCAATGTTAATAAGAATTAAATGCTGATATCTCAATCATGTACCATTTTTCTAAGCTGTATGTATTTTAAAATGCATGTGTCTTGGGTGGCTGACACTGTTCACGTCTAAAGTAATACCCTTCAACCACAGTCTCCTAATATGCAAATTGTTAAAGCACTCATATCTAGGGAAGCCACCCTTCCACATCCCATTCCTGTTTCTTGTCCCTGTAATACTTGTTGTTTAGAGATGTATGTTTTCAGGATTACCCTTAAACTGCATTATATACCATGCCAGAGGCATAGCCAAGGAGGGAGGGGAAAAAGGGGTTTCTGTCCTGTGTGCAAAGTGTTAAGGGGAGTGATCAGCAGCTCCTGGGTTTCAGTGCATTAGAAGTATTCTAAAAATAAATGATGGTGCTGAATTTGTTGTCATAAATGAAGTCTTTAGTGTTCTATGTGCAACATATTTTTGTTTTGCTTTTGCTCTTCAAATCCAAGAAAACCTTTGTGAGTCTTCCATAAAGACCTAAAAAGTAAAAAGTCATGGGCACTCGTAAGTCATATAGTTGAAACACTTGATGTCCTTAAGGTGTCATTTGCAAATATCCCAGGGTATTCCATTTCAGGAGGTTTAAGGTATCACACAATGAAAACTCTAACTTGGCTGACACTTTTCTTTTAGTTTTTATATTAACTTAGGAACCTATCTGTTTGACAAATCTTTGCTTATTTGTTGATTTAGGTCCATAGTGTCGGTATTTGTACAGCCAGTGATTTTATGGAGAAATACAAAGTTCAGATAGGACTGGATCTTTCCTAGCTTGAAAAGTGAGCTATAAGTCACCTTTGAGCGGCCTGTGTGCTACTGAATAAAAGACAAGCTGTGCCTCTCTGTCAAGATAATTGAAGGATTTTATTGTCTTGGTGAGAAATTAATTTTGGGGTCTTTCTACCTGAGTAATATACTTGGATTTGTACATACCAATAAATCATTGTATTCTGTGATGGGTGCGATAGGGGAAGAGTACAGCAGTCTGATCGCTTTCTTGAATTTTGATGACATTCCCATGGACATTAACTATACCTGATAGATGGATTTGTGAACTATAATGAGAATGCAATGCTTAAATAAAACAGTTGTCCACATACATGGCCAGGTCTCTTATAACCACACCTGTCTGAAGAGGAGTACCACGTACTATACTGTATTTTTTACATTTAATTTGTGATCACTTTTGTTATACCAAGTTTGTTCATATTCTAACCCTTGCAAAAACTGCATGATCTCACGGGATGAGAAAATATTAGTACTCAGCTTACAGTCATCACTAAACGTAATCATCCACACCTCTGGAGTATTGGCTTTGATGTCTGCAAAATAAATGCCAAAGAGATGAGAGCCTAGCAATGGGTCTTACAGTATACCACTAGTTACAGTTTTACTTTTAGAGAGGTTAGCAACATTTTTCAAAACTTGGGATCAGTTGGCTAGGCAATCTCCAATCCAAGACATCATAGAGTTTTATGTTAAGTTAATCTAATTTTTCAATAAGACACACTTGTGGGATAATGTCAAAAGCCTCTTTGTCAGACTGAAATAAGCAACATGCACTGAGTGACCACAACCTCAGTCATCCGGCTTTTCCCGGTTAGAGGTTGCCACAGCAGAACTCAGGTCCACTCATGATTGGCAGTGGATTTTTAAGGTGCCAAGTTGCCAGCCCGACACCCAACCTTCAAAGAAGGCACACCCATTCACGCTTGCACCTACCTGCATGTCTTTAGCATCACTCGACCGCGGGGAGGACATGCAGACTCCACACATTAGGCGCTCTAGCCGAGAATCGAACAGGAGAACCTCTTGCTGTGAGGCAACAATGCAAACCGCTGCACAACTGCGGCTGTTTGTGACCACAACCTCAGTATCCTTTCAAAAATAACCTTTCAAAAAAACTAAATTCAGAAGATAGGCTCTGCCCTTCACAAAACAAAACTGATTGGGATCTAGGTTGGTTAAGTTGCCTATGACTGCATTAAAGCGTTATGCTTTGACACAATCCATGGGTTTGCATATATGGCCAGTGAGGCTGATGGGCCTATAATTACCTGGTAAAAGAAAGGCTCATTCCTATACCAGAAGACAAAACTTGGCTACATGGGTGCAAGCCAGAAATTCCAACTGCTAAATATATGGGGAACCCAAATAAATTCTTTTTGACAGTATTGTCCATTATACATAAACACATATAGCCTTCCATTTTTCCTAACAGTTTATTTAAACAATCACCTGATCTGTTGTCTATACCAGCATGACTTTTGCTTCTTGCCTGCTGCATTAGATTATTTTTCAAACTTTTTAACTAACGTCTGCTGTTTTCAGCAGTTGGAAATGACTCTTGCACATGTAAGCTGGCCTGATTTCCAGTTTGTTCTGCATTTGCAAAACTAGTGCAGAAATAAAATGGTATTGCTGACTGGGAACATGCTTCCAGATGTCCTGTCACTAAATTAAGTTGATCTCATTATAAATCAAGTATCTAGTCCTGTGTAAATGCTGTATGCTGTAAAAATAGATATTTGTAATCAGTGAAGAAGCACTATGTGGAAATTAATGGCTTTAAAAATCCAGGGCTGAGTTATGCAATGGAGCTTCCCTTCATAATGGCAGGGAAAACATAAAATACCCATACTATAGTTTGTTTCATAATATGAGGACTAAATTCATGACCCTGTTAGAAAGCTGCAGCACTATCTGCTGATATCTTCAGTATTTCCTGTTTTACATCATTATCTTTACAAGAATAAGAGGCACGTTCTCTTTGCAAGAAAGACAAATTTTACCAAGCCTGGCTGATTTTGACAGCTTTTTATAGAAACTATATCAGGATTAATACACGCCTCAAATGTGAGTAAACAATTTTGCAAACAAATAGTACATGACTGTGTCGACTTTATCAGTGAATATAAATTAGTAGGTTTGCGTAGAGGTCTGAAAAGTACACCATTTCTGACCTTTCAACATTTCAGCTTTTGCAAGAAAATATTTGCATCCATCCTAAACTGCCCTGTTCAGCGGTATCTTCTGTTTTGCCTCTCCTATTTCCCCCTCCTTCTATGTGTCTGCATATATCTTGATGCTAATGTAATTTAAAAATGAAGATAAAAACAGTGAAGAGATATACGTTTGATAAAATGATTCAGATATGCAATCATTTTATCTGACCTACAGTAGTGCTGTCATCATTAACACTGATATTCACCCTGGGGTAGCAGCTCTATTCATTTAGCCTGGCTTCTAGTCCCAGTCAGCATTAGATCACAAGGCATCCAGCATACCCTGTTCACTTGTAACCCCTTTAGAGTTTTATTGAGTTTGAACATGCCAGACTGTCACCTCATAGTTCTGCATCCCTGCTTCCCCAAAACATCCTATATACTTCTGTTAACCAACATGAGTTCCACCATAGGCAGATGCGAATCACATTATTCATTTAGCTTATCACAGTCAGACTTGCAACATCCATAGCAGACTACTTAGTTTTCATAGTGGACAGAATTAACTTGCTTCATTATTTAGCTCTTTTGTGTCTTGGCTAAAGGCCTAACACTTTCACTGCTATATATTTTCAAGCGATATGTAACAAAGAATCCAACACTGAAACATGGCTGTTAGCACACACTGGCACTTCAGAAACATTATAAAAACTATAATAAACTAAGACCAACATATAAACATATAGTTTATTGTGAGCACTTTTGCAAATAATATTGCTTCATCAGACAACAACACATAATCATTCTTTCTCTTAAATAATCAATTAAAATTCAAACAACCAATCAAAATCACAATATGATTAAATGCTTACCGGGCAGTGAGGGAAACACTGTGTATTCCTTCAGTCACAGTTATTTGTGCTTTATTCTACATTGTTGAAGAATAGGTTTTATTGATAAATAATCATTAACCCTTTACCTACATATGATCTAAGTCTTAAAATCCATTTTAGGTCACGATCCTCCATAAGGTTCATTATGTCCCCCGATCACATATTCTCATATGTCACGTCTAGTACCATGAATTTAACACAATGGGCCCGTCCCTCTTTTAATACATGTTTGACCACAGCACTAAACTGCAGTTCTTTATGTATGCAATACACATGATCATGAATTCACTCTCTCAGCCTTCTATTTGATTTCCCAACATAAAATGCAGCACATATGTGCAATATGCTAAATAAACGATTTTATTGTATTGCAGTCTGCATTGGTAAAAAAGTTATATTCTTTCCCTGTATCCAGGTGTATAAACCTATCTGTTGTGTCTGTATACTCGAAGTGACAGCATATTAATCTGGATACCAGCTTTCAATATATACAGCTTTTAAATGATTATTTTAAACCTCAGGAGAAAGACCTGATTGATAAAATTAATGCACAACAAGTCGACCTTTACGGACTTATGTCTGAGGATGAAGTGGATATATTGTTTAGTGAGATAATAGACAGTGTCTTTTTGTATGAAAAGAAGTTCCTTCAGCAAAAGAAAAATAAGTTAAATAGGGACATTAGAGATTTTAACAATAATCATGTGTTATGTGGCCACGGAATGTTTCTGGAGTGCAAGATGATCATGTTAAATCTGTTGATGCAGTTATAAAGGTAACTTTGGATATGGATGTTTCGGTGATCTCTAGTGACCCTTCCATTTATAAAACCCCTATGGCTCAACAAAAATCCACTGCATTAGCTACAGCTGGCAATGATGTGTCAGCTAAGCATTCAAGAAAAGATACTGAACCCACAGTACACAGGAAAGTGATATCAATGGGAGCAGTATTTCATGCTCTACCCCTTCCCATAAGATTGGAACGTCCACTGTCCAAAGAGCATTCGCAGAGTCGGGGGAGAAACAAGAGAAAACATCCATCTACCGAAGAGACTCACAAGTCCATCAAGAGAATGTGGGCTGTCAAGAACAACTAATTTGGAATATCTCAGCTAGAGTTTTGACTTAAGCAGAGATACAAATCCTGCAAAATGGACTTTCTTTTATTCCTTCTAGACAAGGTGATTTAGCACATAGTATCATTGATTTACATCTGTTTGCTCGTAGTCTTACTCTTAAGACTATTTTTCAGAATGAATTTTCTAGTAGTCAGTTTCATGTATTTAAGAAACCTAGTTTGTACACACCTCAGTGCTATCCACTTGTAGACACATTTGTGCGATTATGTGAGAAAGATATATAAGAATTGTTTAATAATGATAGTAGAAATAACGTTTTTTAATATGACTTTCAGTGAAAAACAAGCTTTATATGAGCTCAAATCTGATAAGAGTATTGTTTTTCAGCCTGCCGATAAGGCCAGTTTTATTGTTATTATGGATGCGTTGTTTTATTATAATTCAATGAATGGGATGCTGGAGGATAAACGTATGTATGTCTATTACTCATATTGAGATAAGTAGACTGTGTCAACATTATAGAGATAGTCTACATGAGTGTTTCAACAATAGTGATATAACTAATGACATCTTGAATATTTAAAAGTGGAAGATCCCACCGTTCTTGTTTACGCAGCATGCCAAAAATACAGAAGCATCCTCCATTCCACCCCATAGTTGCAGGTGCAGGCTGGATTACCGAACCAGCATCTATTTATTTGGAATGTTTTTTTAAGTCCAGTTCTGAGAAATTATGAGTATGTTTTACATGATACAAGACAATTTTGTCATGAATTATATGAACATACTAATAAATTGTCAAAGAGTATTAATTATTATATGGCAACGACTGATGTTAAATCACTTTTTACAGTGATACCTAAGGTTAAGGTATAGATATGATGAAGTCATTCTTACTTAGATTTAATGCTTATAGTCCACATTTTATTGAATTGCTATGTTTTCTAACAGATTGTGTTTTGTAATATACTGTATTTGTTTTTTATGATAGTTATTTTTTGCAGTGTCCTGGTGTAGCTATGGGCACATCAAATGCCAATAGACAATGTAGGCAATGATGCACTGTTGTGCACATTTTAAATGATGCACTGTTGTGCACATTTTAAAAAGAATTTATTTATGCAATGAGATGTGCTAGAACTGTTTTTTTTCCTCTTTTCAGAATGCTTGGTAGAACTTTTTTAATTGACATGTTTAGCATGGCTTATGCTGAAAATATTTTGTTGGATAGCTTTTTTTTTTGTTTGTTTGCTTCAGAATGTCTGGTTGGATTTTTTTATTGTAAAAAGGAACTCTGTTCAGAAGCATGCAGTGTCTGGGGACTTGGGGGTTCACTTGTGAGTGTGAGGGGCTACATTCTAATTGCTGGAAGGAGTACCATTCCAAACCCTTGAATACTCCCCTTTGAGATGGTGCCACTAAGTTTACACCTGTATTAGAACCATTGAAATCATTATGCCCACCTTTAATTCGCTTTGCAACAGAAAAGAGCACAGCAGAAATACAATTTCCGTATGTTTTCTGCATAGCTCACTACCCTCAGAACAAAGCAGTCCCTGAGGTGAAAGGACCCAACCTTTCATATGCTTTTAAGGTGCTTTGCAGTCTAATTATTTTTAATAACCCTTCCCAGAGCATAACAGTAGTCATAGATCAATAATTGCCATACTGACATTTATGAAATATCTTGTTCACTTAAAAACTATTTACAAATAAAATAATAAATTTGAGCATATCAAGTGTGAGTGAGTATGTGTACCTCTTAGGATGGGCTGGAGAGCCATCAATGACTAAAAGCTGGATTTTTAAAGGGTACCACAAGGTATACACTATTTAGTTTAACATTTCTGAGTGAACAGATAGAACAAGCATCATGGTAGGGCTGTTGTCGAACTCAGAAAGTGTAGACAAAGTGTATGTGTAACCTTTATGAACCAGGCCTTAGTTCCTGTGTCTTACTCTTGTTCAGTGCTGGTGTAGTTTCCTGTCCCCTCATGATCCTGAATTAAACAAGGAAACAGAAAACAAACGAATGAAATGAATACTATAGTGTATTTTACTGTATTGTATTGTGCTATACTTTATAAAAAATAACTGATGAGTCAAATAGGCATTGCTCAGATCACTACATAAAGAAATAAAAACAAAGTGGTGCTTAAAATTAAATGTTTGAAAAAGATGCTAAAAAGTCAGGCTGACAACAATTTATCATCCAAAAAAGTTAATTTGTCTCTTTTTTTTACAAAAAACATTTGTTTCTTGTATTTCATTGCTGATTAGTGTGTTTCAAAATTAGGTTCCCATGCAGAAAAAAATTATTTTACTTAGAACAAGTAAAGGTCTGGCAGCCTGTCATGCTATTCTGAACACAAGAAGTTACTCTTGTAGTTTCAGTACACATAATGACATGTAGAATTCATTACAATCATATGGCTTTATGTTTTTTTGGCAGTTGGCTTAGAGGATTCAGGAGCTGTTAACAAGGTGCTTCCTGGAGTCTAGTGGTGCAAAGTTTGATTATCTCAGCTTCTACTGCCTTTGTGTATGATTCAGAGCAAGTGAGTTAACCAGGTACCAGTTCTGGGCTGAATCTGAAAAAGGTCCATGGAGATTAATGCTCTTATCCTGGAACATAAATAAATAAAACCATGTACTAACCCGTTGAATTAATTTTCTAGAATGCTATCTCCCAAATTCCTTGTAACTACATTAAAGACATTAATGTCAGACTAAAAAGAGCTGTGATTTCACATGCCATTTCTTCAGTTTATTCTTAAAATAGCATTGAAAAGAAATATACCTTATTCTTGCTATTCAGAAATATTTAAGATCGTTATTTTTGTAATATAGGTCTAATTAAGAAAGGACTTATGAAATAAGTAAATACACACGCACACACACACACACACACACACACACACACACACACACACACACACACACACACGCGTGCGCGCAGAAAATTAAATACAGGTATAAAGGTATGTGGCTATACCCAAATAAAATCAGGCATTAATGCAAGATAATGCAACTCAGAAGGTAGACAGAAAGCTGTTATAGAGCTAGAATGTAAAACGAGGAGAATTAGCAATAGAAACAGCCTGTTGGTTGTTGTAGTAAATACTATGTTATGGAGACTGCCTTTAGTGGAATACGTTTTACCTTTGAATTGTCAACCACTGTGTGTCCGAAGTGCATAACGCCCAAAGTACGGCTGCAGAAATCAACAATACCAATTCACCATGTGTTTGAATGGCAAATAAGTGAATGCTTTTTTGCCATTCAAACACATGGCTCAAATGTCGGAAATGGGATTTCCAGCAAAACATTTTCGACATTTGAGCCTTCAAATTTCTCAGTATTTAGGTAATACAGCAGGTCGATCGCACATACCATGTGCGACAAAACGAAGGTAAACCATGGAATACATATTTCTGTGGCAACATCAGTAGAACATCAAGGATGAGACCTCTCAACAGATGGTAAAACAGAGCTACATTAAAAAAAACTCATGAAGAGAGACTTAATATGCATATTTATGGAGAAGGAGATTAGGGAATTGAAAGAAATTTTTTCAGATCCCTTCTAGCAATGCAGTTAGAAATAAATTTGTGTCAGGTGGGGGGATAAACATGGGGACATGTAAGAAACCGCTTCTTTCCAGAAAGGCTAGTGATTATAAGAGTGGCTTTTCTATAGGAGAGGCAACAAAAATATTCAGTGAACCTAAAACTGCATATGTCAGTCATAAGGAAATCTTATTGGGGATGGATGGAGCCCCAGTATATCATGTTAGGTATTATGTTGGTAGGTTTAAGAGTAGATAGGAAGACTTAGCAGTAATTCTCTGCAACATTTTAAGTTTTTGTTTTCTATTAAAAATTGTGTGAAAGACTGTTTATCCTTAAGTAATTATCTACAAGGTATGAAAACAGTCCACTGTAAGTGTGTCAACTGAACTCATCTTCTGTTATTTGACAAAAGGACATCCTTATAATGAAAACATGCTTGAGTATTTTTTTAAACACATTCACTAAAGCCTAATGCTCCATATACATAGTTTTTCCCCAGCAAAGGAAAAAACATTCAGTAACCTTCTTTTTCCTGACTACAGGAAGTGTAATTACAAAACATATTGCAGTAACAAGCATCACTTCCTTGCGCTGTAAACATGGAAAATCTCTGTTCTTTTTCCATGCACAACTTAAAGGCCTATTTCTGTTACCTTGTAGTAGTCTTCCTTTTCTGCCCCACACATCCCATAAATAATGCAAACATGGCATCCCATATATCTGTTATCTGTAAATGGAGTAATAAAGTGAAAACTCCCTGAGCTAAGGGTAGATTATACCCAAAATACTATTCCAACTTGATCATACCTCATTGTTTAACCAAGCTGTATTCTTTGGAAACACTTGCAAATAAATGTAATTGTATGCATTTTATGTATACCGTGCCAGCCTTATGTAGACATCTCATATCTGTGCCATGATGATTTATTTTGTAAACAATGTAAATAATTGTAGTTGTGCATATTGCATAGATGTTGCTCCAACCCTACATAGACCTATTGTATATAATATGGTCTGTTGATATCTATGTTGAGTTTAATGTATCCCTTTAATCTCCACTAAAAAAGGGCATATGGCTCAATCCTACTACCCAGCTAATTTTAAATAAAATACAAAGAAATAAATGGACATAAATTATAGTCATTTGTCCACAGAAAACTGGATTTCCATTGGACTTCTGAAGAATGATACCTAGCCACTGGCTTCTCGTTGCTGTCTGGAGATATCTGCCTTACCTTTTGCAGGAGAATGCATAGCTTAAGCACAGTTGGTCTGTTGCAGTGAAATGTAAGAAAAAAGTAAGACAAACTCTGGAAATCTAAACTCCATCATCCCATTAACAATTAATATGCTGTAATCAACTCTGTAGTGCAGAGCAATAAAGCCCTGACAGCAACCTAGGCAATCTGGGCCCTATTAGTAGCAGGGTGCTGAAGAAATTGACATAGAAGAATGTGACTGGACAATGCCAATGATATAAAAGAAGTGAAGTGGTCTGACTGCAGTAGTGCTAGCAGTCTACCACATGTCAATGTGTGATGTGGACCATGTGACTGGGGAAATGTGCTTGGCACTGCTAAGCTAGTGACACTAACCTTTATGGTTGTTGTTGTTCTTTTCAGCTTTTCCCAGTTAGGGGTTACCACAGTGGAACTCCAGTCCACTAATGATTGGCAGTAGATTTTTATGGTCCCAAGTTGCCAGCCCGACACCCAACCTTCAGTGAAGGCACACCCATTTACACATGTCTTTCGGAGGCCACTCGACCATGGGGAGTACATGCAGACTCCACACAGAAGGCATTCCAGCCAAGAATCGAACAGGAGAACCTCTTGCTGTGAGGCAACAATACTACCTCTGTACCAATGGTATATGTACAGAACTGAGCATGGTGTAGGCTGCATATGTCAGCCACTCAGGACTAGGGTTGCCTATAGAAATACCTCTGAGTACTATCTCAATAATGGATAAGTTATGGCAGTGGGACATCAGGTGCTTCTCCAGCTTGAGACAGTTATGGCCCAACTCAAATGAAGATTACCGTGGTCCAGGGGTATGAAGCCAGAGCCTAAGTCTAGTAGGATAAAGGTGTTGTCCATCCCTGTAGTGATTTTGATGTTGTAATGAGGTATAGTAGCACCTAAGCAACATTCAGGATTACCTAGAAGGTTCCTTCTTCTGGTCAGCTCCCATCCTGGATAGCAGACATTAGTCACTCTTAGATCTCTCAACTATCCAGATTTTCTGAGAATGTTTGGATTGTTGCCTCAAATTTTTGACTTTTCCTCATACAATATTTGGATTCTAGCAAATCACTAAGGACTGAAGTCACTAAATAATGGCATGTATTTGAGCTTCAAACTTCATATTCTTCAGAAAATGCATACTAACACAAATCATGTTATTCTAGCAACCTTCTACGTTTATAAGGGCAATATTTAAAATTTGTCCCTATTTTGAGATCTTTGTCTGCCCCACCCAATTATACGAAATGGTTATAGGTTTTGTCCAGATTTCTTGAGCTATGAGGTTGAGAGGTATGGTCACTGCCAGTGAATAAATAGGCTAAAGACTCATAGGAGGGGGACTGATGATCAGCAGGCAGGGAGACAAAAAATATAATAAAAAAAGCTATGAATAAACCATGGAGTCTAAATGGGAGAATCGTCATACAAGACAATGTTGAAGTACTGTACTGTTGTCTTAGTAGTAAACTGACCACAGCATTTTCCTCCTGATCTTGAGAAATGCTAATTAAATCAATACTGCTGTAGTGTCCATTAAATCAGTCTACTTAAGAAAGCTGCGTGTAGAGAAACAGAGCCTTTTTAGGCAGATGGCAAATATATCTTAAGTGGTATAACAGGACTTAAAGTGTTTGCATTAGGGTCTGATTAGCATTAACCACATTTTGTTATAAACACCATTCTCAGTTACTGGTTATTCTGGGTCAAAAATATAGGTAGACGTCCTTGTCTGTAAGAATCCTGTTTTTGTTGAGTACACTGTTTTTCCAAACATTTTTCTATCATCTGTGAGTACACAGTCAAATGCTATTAATGCTCTTTCCAGCACTTCTGTTGTCACATATTTTGCCCATCTGTTTGTGGCTCTGTATATCTACAGGTGTATGGGGTAACTGGCTTTAAGACTGATGTTCTTCAAAAAACACACATGGGTGTTTAACTCTTGAGGTATTAAATGATCCAGTTTGTCATGTCTTCATACTTGGTATAATATCCCACATGGGAGGAGGCTTACTTTTCCAGAAGAAATAGCTTTTGGTAAGAATTCCTTTCCATGAGGTGAAGCCATGAGTCAATTTCAAGTTGGCCATCATAAGTGGCTAAAGAAAATTATTTTGTTTTTATTCCTTTCAGGGAAATAACTTTAAAGGAATAACTTTCCTTCATACAGCTTTGTCATTTTATTTATTTGTTGTTGTTGTAGTTTCTCATTTATCATGCATTTATTCTTATTATTTTTTTTCTGTTCAGTTTTATCAGTGTATTATTTTTTTCTGTTCAATTTTATCAGTGTATCTTGTACTTCTGAATTTACATTCTTAACTGATTTCCAGATGGCTGTTGGTATTTTTTAATTCTCTGATTTTATTTTCCGTCTTGAGCATCATCCACTTTTAGCCACATTTTTCTACAGTACCTATGAAACTTTGTATGCAGATGGTTTCAATGTTAAGCTTCAATTTCTGTGCCCAAAATGGCTGCCAACGTTGACTTGAGAACTGTGGAGAGAACTCCTGCCCTGTACTGACCAAAAGCCTTCTCCCTAAAGTACAATTAACTTACATTCACTCGTCACAATATGTTCCCCAAAACACTGACTGTCCCCCAGTGACATTCTGTCTAGACTCCTCCCTGTAGTTCTGAAAATTAGTTCATGATGTAATGAAATTCAAAAATCACTTAATGCATTTAACATTTTATCGCTAAGTACCAAAAGCTGTGTATCAGCTTCAACTAAAAGTCAGGGAAACAGCCTATCCCAGGCTAAACGGATTTGTACAAGCAAGGTCACATAATAAATGCCACAGGCATAACTAATTGTCTATTATCTTGCAACTCCCATCAATTAAAATGTGTTCTCTTTAATTTTTCACTCTGTCCTTCTTTTATAACTTCCACTGTCTAGTCTCAGCTCATTTACCCTACCCTCGTTTTAATATTTAGTCTCTGTGTCTTTTTACTACCTGATTGATTAACTAATTTTCATTTGTGTAACCAGGAGTCTCCCATTAGACAAGGCCATTTCTGGGGAAATCTGCAAGAAAACAGTTTCAGCAGTAGTTCAGAGTAATGACAATGTACAAATGTAAGGCAGACATTTTACTATGTCACAAATGTTTCAGTTTCACAGCCTGCAACGTGTAAGATAAGTCTATATGGTTGAAGGACATGGTCAAGGCCATGTGCAGCAGTATGAGGTGTGACACCGTCAGGACATATCCATATGACAGTTATTAGAAAACAGCACTCATTATTCATAAATCCAGTTACTGTTGTTTTTCCTTCGGCTTTTCCCGGTTAGGGGTCGCCACAGCGGAACTCCGCTCCGCTAATGATTGGCAGTAGATTTTTACGGTGCCGAGGTGCCAGCTCGACGCCCAACCTTCAAGGAAGGCATGCCCATTCATGCTTGTCTTTTGAATGCTACTCGACAGCGGGGAGGACATGCAGACTCCACACAGAAGGTGCTATTATTCATAAATCCAGTAATGTAGGTAATTCACATTAGTCTTTCTATACATCTGTACAGGCAAGTTGCTGCTTAGATTAAGTTAATTATATTCTGACCCATCAGAAGTGTGGAAGAGGTAGCAGGAGACACGCTAGTAAAGACTAGGGAGTGAGTCTGAACATATGCCTGAAAAATAATCTGAGATGAAACAGAGTAATGAGAGCATGACTTGAGATCTTGTCAGGGTGCAAGGTTTTCTTGCTGAGATGATATGGAAGTTAGATTACAGAAAATAAATAAGCAGTATAATTAAGCAATAAACGAGGACGTGGTGTGGTATATTGAAGATTTACTCACGGTTGGTGTGGTTTAATCACAAGGGAGAAGTTATCCTGCTGCCTTGCTTTGATGTACTGCGCATGCGTATGGGACTTGTGTTCCCATGCATACCCAGTACGTCAATGCTTTGAAAAGGAAGCAACAGAGAAAAGAAAGTCTCTGTTGCTCTGTTTGTGTTTTCTATTATTTTTTTTTTTGTTTTATTAAAAAAAAAAAGTTTTGGCTACTTTAGGGGTAGGAAAGAGAGACAGAATGAAGGAAATGCAAAGAAAATCAGGTACGTGTCTTTAGTTTTAAATAATGTACCTGATTTTCTTTGTATTTCCTCCATGCTGCCTCTCTGGTATGTCCAAAGTCCAAACTATAGATTTTTTTTAATTTTTATTAAAAAAAAATAATAGTTATGGAATATGCGAACTGAAAGAAGTGCAGGTGACCGAACCTTTTTCCCTTGGTATATTCTGGGATTTACAACAGGCATGTTGGTTGGGCTGGCCAATCAGTGTGCTCATTTTTGAATATTAATGGCCAGTCATTGTATCATTTAAATTATTCCACACTTACATCACCTATTTTACTGCACTAATCCTTAAATACTCACTTTAATGTGTCAACAGATTGCTGAAAATAAAGGGCATTTTATATAGAATTCAGGGCTGAAAGGGTTGCACTAGTGAAAACTATATGTCATTCTTCCTTGTAGGATCTTGTTATTTTTTTGAGTGCTGGAAGAATTCTTGGATTATTAAAGTGCACATCACTTTACTGGAAGAGTTAATAGTGAACAAGGCAACTTATAAAGGACCAATAAAAAGGCATTAGTTCTGTAGGTTTTAATACATTTTAAAAATTCAACCAGACAAACTGATAAAGGATTAAACAATGATGTATCCTGGCTGTAAAATGAATGGTACTGTTATATGGAGTTGAAGAAGTAAACAGGTATTTTTATTTAGGATGTTTGAACTTAATAAAAGCCATGGAAAATGCAGTTTTGAAGCTTTTTATCATGTTGGCATCAATACTAAATACATTTTTAAAATGCAAATCAGTCCTATCAACTGAGCTGTTCTAGTAGAATTATCTTGAAGTGCTTTGTAAGTTAAGATTTATTTATACTCCCAGTTACATATAGGTGTTAACAGTTTCAGTTGTGCTGCCATCTAAAGCTACAGTATTTGTTAAGTATATATACAAATTGCTGTTTCAATATTTCAGAAGACCATTGCCTTTGCTTTGGTGATATTACATCTGAACCTTGAGCTGGACAGCCACTGTTGCATATTAATGAATGAGAGCTGGAAGTTTTGCTATATGGTATGCAGCTGAGTAGCTGAATATAGAATTGTAGTTATCAGCAGTATGCAGGCACGTGTGGGTTCTGCAGCACAGACCTAGAAATAGTTGCCTATCCGGTTGCTGGCTGTGATAAAATTATAGCGAAGGGTTTGTATACTGAAGGGCACAACAATGTGCTAAGACTGATACATTAGGGATGGGCAAACACTGCAATATACAAGTAGTTGAGAAGAGCTGCAAAAATTAACCACAAAGAATTATATAAAATGAAGCAGCACAGATGAGACGGGGTCATCCAATGCAGACAGTTAAAACCAAATATTACAGTTGAAGGAAAAAGGACAAAATTAGCATGAATTATTTAAATTGCTACAACTAGTGACTATAGTGCCCTGCATACTAACAAACATAAAGTTAAAAAAAATCAGAACATGCAAGCAGAAATCAGAGAAACATGGAACAGGGCACCCAGATAATTCCAATGGCAGTAGGAACAACATGGCACATAAAAAATGTTTAAGCATGCTTAAACATACTTCAGAGCTGGTGTTACAAAATAATATATTTTCTTATACTAATAATGTTTAGCAGCAAAAAATGGTGTTGCTATAGGCACACACCAATTGCAAATATATATGGCAATATTGTATTACACAAATGGGAATTAAAGTGTAGTGTTTAGTAGTAATAGTCCCTACAGAGAACATGGTTTTATTTGAGTAGGTTTACTGATGACATTTTTTGATTTTTAGGTTCCAACGTCACTGCATTATAACTTCTGTAAATACTTAAATAATAGTACTACATTTTTAAGTTTTTACATGAATATCTCAGTAATGATTATACATTTTTTAGTTGTATGCCTATATAAAAGATATGAATGAATTACTAGAAGCTAAGATTTACAAAGAAGATGTGAAAAAGAATAGTTATCTTAATTACAGTAGTGCTCACACCAGGTACATCCTTAAGAATGTTTTAAAGGAGCAATTGTGTAGACTTTCAAGACTGACTACAGACTAAAAAGAACTCAATATGTCAATTTTGGGTATGTGTAATGACTTTGTACAGCATGGTTATAAAGTTAATGATGAAATAGTATCCTCTGTGACAGCACTGTGTCACAATAGTATATGAATTCACATTTTCAACCACATAACGATATTGTGTAGATGCATTCTACATCAACTAAATATATGATCATTACATTTGTTTTAACAAATGGTAACAATTATAGCTGTATTATTAGACTTTTGAGACAGAACTGGAATATACTGAAAAGTTCACCAGAGACAATGAAACTGATGAGTTTTGTACTTAGTTTTGTATATAAAAACAGATTGAATTTAAAACAACAGTCACATTATAAGTTTTTGCCTTGTTATTCACTTAGACTTCCAGGCTTGGCAGATAGGTTCATAGGTTCATAGGTGTGTACTAGGCTTATGGCCCTGGAGCCTTTACAAGCCTAGCCTATAAAAGTGCCCTGGTATCTTGCCGCCCGACGTTAGTTCCCAGTGCCTCTATCAAGTAGAGCCACTGGAGTGATCCCCGGGGTGAACTTTCTACTATCCATCCACTCATTAAGATTTCTCTTGAAGAGGGACAGTGAGGTGCTCTGCTTGACATGTATGGGAAGTCTGTTTCAGGGCATGGGCAGTCTCTGTGCGAAGAACCTGTCCCTCCAGCATGTTCTGTTGATTGTCGTAGTGAGGTTGAGGTTTCTGGAGCATGTGGTGCGAAGGGATTGGGATTTCTTTAGATGTAGCATTTCTAACAGAGCTGGGTCAGACATGGCTTTGTAAGTCAAGCAGAGATCACCTTTAAGTAGGCAATATGAGACAGAGAATAGCTGGAGTCTTTTGAGTCTGTCCGTGTTGGACATGTGTTTAATGCTTAGGATCCTCTTAGTGAGGTACTTCTGTTACCTCTCCAGATGTTGTAGGTGTCTAATGAGGTACATGGCAAATAGGGCATTATACTCAATCACTGGTTTAATGAGGGAAGCAGAGAGAGAGATAATAACCTCTTTCTTCCTGAATGCAAAACACTTTCTGACCACAGTGGCAATGTGGTGGTTGAAGGAGAGGTTGCTGTCAAACTGCATCCCCAGATATCTTATAATGCCTTCAGTGTTCAGTTGGCTCCCGTCAATGTGGTAATTAGTGGGAACTGAGTTTTTACCAAAGGGGATGATGTTGCATTTTTTGGTGTTAAGCGTAAGGCCATGGTTTTGACATCAGTCATTGGACTCAGTGAGGCCTTTCTGTAGGATGTCTGCATCACTTGGGGAGTTAATAATGGCTCCTAGCTTGCAGTCATCTGCAAACTTGGCCAACCAGAGTCCGTTTGTGTTGGCTTGGACTTCTGAGAAGTAGATGCTGAACAAGAGAGGACCCAGGACTATTCCCTGTGGGCTCCACTTGTGACTGGTTGGCAGCCTGACTTGGAGTCCACTACTTTCACACTGTGTGTTCTGTGAGCCAGTTTGCAACCCACCTAGTGATATAGTGGCTGATGCCTAGTTTGGTGAGTTTATCAATAATTCCCGAATGAGGAATGGTATCAAAGGCCTTGGCCAGATCAAGGTAGGCTGTATGCACTGCCTTACCTTCATCCACAGCCCTGGTGACTGACTCAAAGAAGTCAAACAGGTTGAGCAGGCATGATCTCCCTTTTACATAGCTAAATTGTGTGGGGTCTAGAATTGGAGATTTCCTATATCTTTGTCAATCAGGTCCATGATGATGTGCTCTATAGCTGTACATATCAGACTCATCAAGATAATGAGGCGATAATTCCCAGGGTCTGTAGTCGCTACCCCTTTATGGAGATGGATGATGGTAACAGTGCACCATTCGGTGGGGACAAAGCCTGAGGTGAGGCTGTGACTGAACAGGGCACACAGATGTGGTGCCAGTTCACTTTGTAGTTCATGTAGAACACAGCCAGTGATATTATTGGGTCCCATGGAAGCTGTATTCTTGACCTTGGACAATGCAGCTTTAACCTCTGCTGCAGTAATGCTGGGTGCCTGGCATTCTTCCGGTATTGTGATTGGTCCTTTGGGGGGGGGTAAAGTTGGCACAGAATCTGTCAGCCAGTATGTTGCCAATATCTGTTGGCTCAGTATAGGAGGTACCATTGTACAGTAACTCAGACCAAATGTGGGTATTGCCATGGAGGTTCTTGATATAACTATAGAAGATTTTGTGATTGTTTGTAGTGTCTGCCAGAATTCTGCCTTCATAGCTGGCTTTGGAGTATTTGATGAGGGATCTCAACTTTTTATTGAGGCTAATAAGGGAGTTTTTCCAGTCTTGGAACTTCATCTTTTTCTGCAACAGTTTATTCCTTTTGTTGTAGAGTTTATTAATGGAAGGGGACCACCAAATTGGCTTCCTTTTTTTGGAGGAGAGCATCTTGGTTCTGTTGGGTATGGCTAGTTTCATGCATTTATGTACATGTTCGTACAGTGCATTGGTGCATGATTTGACAGTCATGCAGCTATTCTCCATCAGCATGGGTGCCATGAAGTTAGCCACCTCTGTTTTTAGGAGACCAACATCAGCTTTGTAGAGTTTTTTCAAAGTGGTTACCTTTATGGGGGGTGTGGGTGAGATGTGGATTTTCATGGTGATTAGTTTATGGTTGGATATGACCAGGGAGGGATTGACTATTGGTGTAGAGCAACTGTCACTAATGTTAGTAATAACCAGGTCAAGGATGTTGTTTCCTCTAGTGGAGATCAGAATGAGCTGGTCCAGGGCATTGGAATTGATGAATTCCAGGAAGCATTGGGCCAGTGTATCGGTGCTTGAATAGTTTTCCCATTTGATGGAAGGGTAGTTGAAGTCTCCTAGTATGAGAGTGTTGGGGTGGACCTTGATAGATTCCAGGGTGCTTAGGAATGTGGAGTGAGAGTCTAGGGACATGGGTGGGGACCTAGAGCAGGCTATGACCTGGATCACCATCTTACCCAATGTTAATTGTACTTGAAGTATCTCAGATGCATTATGCTGGGCTACTAGTCTGGAGGTGGGCATATCCTTTATGAATATGGAGACACCACCACCTTTGGAGCTTTGGTCCATGCTTCAGGGCTGAAAGGTGCAGAATGAGTTATAGCCTGGTAGACCAGGGGTGTTTTCTGTGACTTTAAACCTGGTCTCCATTACAGCACAAATGTTGATGTTCTCCATTTTATGGTGTGCTTCAAGTGAGTGCATCTTGAGATTTAGACTTCTAGCATTGAGCAGCATGACCTTCAGATTGCATTTATTTATAGCTGCTATGGTGGTAATTTGGTCTTTGGAACACCACCTAAAAAGGCACTATAGGGGGTGACCTTAGCCAGTACCCAGAAACCTAGGGGTGATGGATGTAGGCCATCTCTGGCAAAACATTGAGGTCTGTCAATCATGTCATCCCAAGCAGACAGATACTGAATCCCCTTAGAATGACACCAGAAACTTAGACAATTGTTGAAGTCAATCATTTTGTGTTTGTACTGCGGTATCATTCTGGGTGATGGTAGAATACTGCTCAGAATTAGGGTCATAAATGCCTGGGCCACATAATCCAAGAGTTCCACCATGTCTCTTTTCATGTAGTCCAGGAAGGTGCATCTCAGGTCATTCACAACCACATGGACAATTACAGAGTCATACTTGCACTTGTTGTGGAGTGGCCTGAGTGCGTGTGTTATGTGTCAGATTCTGGCAGCTGATAGGCAGCTGACTGTTACCTTCTCCTTATTCAACCTAGAGAGTGGGACATCTGTGTGCCTCTTTATTGAGTCACCTATGATTAGTGTATTGGGCAAGGTGTTTAGCCTTAGGGGCTTAGGTTTAGGGGCACAGTGTGGAGGTGAGCTATGTGTCCTGTAGTTTGCGCTGTGTTGTGGTGGTCGAGTGTGTTTCTGTCTTGGTGGTCTCTGCTGTTTGGGTAAATTTCTATTGAGAGCCTCCGCGAAAGTGGGTGTGTGGTTTGTGTTTTTATGTGAGAGCTGTGATAGTGGGTGTTTTGGAGGGATATGTGTTCCATGTGATGTGTTACAGGTGCTGACCTTCTCCTCTTGACCAGCTAGTTCTGTCTTGGCTAGAAAGTGCATGGCTTCCAATTTGGTGATATAAGTGCATCTTTTACAAGTCTGAGTGTTGTGAAGTAAGAGGAGAGGAGAGGATTGTCTGTGTACATGAGGCAGTTGCTACACTGCCTCAGAATGCCCAAGTGCACAAAGTTAATAGGAAAAAGCACAGGGAACTGCCCTTTAATCATGCCAGGAGAGGTGGTCGTAACTACTAAGTACTGGAGCTATTTCTGTGAAGAACAACTAGTGCTGATGGCACTTAGGCGTGCTACAATAATTGCTACAAAGACCTGCTGAAGTGCAAAGCGATTAAGCTATTTGAAGTGGAAGAACTAGCATACCCTATCTAAACTATAATTATCAGCACTGACTGTTTTAAACATCCAGAATTAGGGAAGAACATGAAAACAATATGCAGACCATGCAGCTATGTACCTGGTATATATTGCTAGGTGCTCAGCATGTATGGCTTTTTGTGCTGGTAAGACCAAGTGGAGGTTCAGAGATCGTATATCTCAACGTTTTTATGACTTAAAGAAGTCAATTTTGAATAAAGTCCTAGCCAAAACTGTTTCATCAGTGGCCACTGAGCATAGTTTTAAATGTTCTATGCTACATATTATGCACAATATCCTGACGAGAGAAGAGGGGATATTATTAATCAAGCAGAATGTAAGGAATATTATTGGAGCTTTACATTTTCAAGGCTTGAATGAAATTTTCCTTTTAAAGTCAGTCTTCGCTCTTGCATCACTAATCACCTACTCCATAAAGTAGTTAAATTTTGTTTCTGTGTATACAGTTTAAAACTTGATAAATGATTTATATATCATGAAAGCTTGTTTTATATTTATTTTACTAAAAAACAATGACTCAAATTACTTCATTTTGTTGTTTTAACTGTTACTTGCTTTAACACTATAGGCTTTTTCTGGATGTTACCTTTGGCTATATTTAAACAAACCTTCAATATTTCTGAAATGTAGAGCAGGGCAACCCTGGGATTTTTGAAGATGAACCAAGTCAGAGCTGAGCCAATGGTCTGGCTTGACTCTTAGAACCCAGTAAGAGCTGAGCCACAGCAGAAAATCAGAGCTGTAGCTAGGTTCAAAATAGTTATGGCTGAAAATCCAGATGAGACATTGCCAGCATTCACTGAAATGAATGACCACTGACAGTATGTTAATCACACCTCCTAACAGCCCAAGCTACAGATCTGCTGACAATGAAAACTGTGAAAAATATAATAAACACAACATAAGTAAACCATTTTGTATGTAGTAATAGAAATGTTGCATTGACTTCTGGTCAAGTGATTATGTAGTGCACAATAGTTTCTCCACATTTTCCAAGAAAAAGTCAAATAATCTCAAGTTAAAAACTAGATACATTGACAAACTGGGACAATAAGCCCCCCATTAAATATTGGGTTTTGTTAGCTTTATGCAATAATTTAAACAAAAAAACAACATTCTTAATAACCTGTTTGACTGCAAAATAGACACACTATTACAATGTATTGTACCCTTTCTGAGAAGATACATAAACCTTGCTCTTTAATAGATATGCCCCTCTATCAAACAATATTAACCATAACTTCCCTTTATATCACATATTGCGTGCTCCCAAAAATGATAGCTCCTTTCTGTACACTATTTTTTTACTAATAAAAGAATTAAAAAATTAAGAATTACAGTAACATTTTGTCATTTCAGATTGTGGTTGGTAAAGACATAGTGTCCCCAGGTCATACCACTTAATTGCCATCAGTGATCATGTTGTCACATTGAGCATTCATGTACAAGATGCCTCCAACCCCTTCTCCAAAAAGGTAGCTACTTTCTGTGCATATCTCTGATGCTTGATGTTAAGGAAAGTGAAAAAAGAAAAGAAGAGAAGAGAAAAGAAATAAAGGATTACTACAGTTGCTCTTGAACATATATTCTCACCCCTAAACATACACTGAGCATGTCTTAGAGATTGTCTGCATCGAGCTAAAATCAAGGACAGTTGATAGACTGGGGCATAGCTGAATAAATGCAAAGAATCACACAGCAATCATGCCCTTGCTGCCCTTACCACTCTCCTGATCTCTCTTTCTCTCACTGAAACAGGCTCCGCTCCCTTCATGGAAGCATGCAAGCACCCCAGAGTAAATGAAATAAAGTACCCTTCGTTGTAAAAACGCAAACCTTTTTATAAAATAATTGCCCAAGTGCAATATCTAGAAATAGTACTCCTCACCTGCACGAAATGTTTAAATCCTCTTCCTTTTTGGCACTGTGGAATCACTGTCTCTGGAAATCAGACAACCACAGTGCTTAGATGCACCAACTTCCTGGAAGAAAGTGGTGGTGGCTGTAATATCTAAAGATGGTAAAGACCCATCAGATCCAGCTTCATACAGGCCCATTTCAGTCCTAAACCATGATTATAATATGTTTATGTCTATAATGGCAAAAGAATGGCAAAGCTGATGCCAAAACTGATAGACAATGATAAATGAGGTTTTCTGGAGGGGAAGCAAACATCTGACAACATTAACAGAACACTGATGATCCATAGGGAAGCTGAATGTAAGAAAACACCACTGTTGTTGGTGAGTCTTGATGCAGAGAAAGCAGTTGATAGAGAAAGCTGGGAGTTTATGAGCAGGACAATAGAATTATTTACTGTATATTCCCTAATAAAATTATAAGGTTGATCAGGAGGATATATGAGAGATTGAAGGTGAAAATTAAAGTGGGTGGGGTCATCCCTGATCATTTCTGTTTGAGCAGATGAACCAGGCAGGGGTGTCTTCTTATCCCTTTGTTATTTGTACTATATTTAGAACCATTGGCAAAGAAAATAAGAGACTCAGAAAGTTGAGAATACAATTGGTATGGTACTCAAGAAAAGCTGGCTCTTTTTGCAAATATTTTATACCTGATAAAACCAGAAAAGGACATCTCAGTGTTGTGGAAATATCTGAAGCAATTTCAAATCTTTCCTAGATACAAAATTAATTAAGCTAAAACAAAGGAAGTAGCTTTATATTATGTACCCAGACATGAATTGGTTCAGCAATGTCTATAATTATGGGGACATGGTAAAATGAAGTACTTAGGAATATGAATTAACAAAGATTCAGGTGTGGCAGCTGAGGATGCATGGGAAGAGGCGAAATAAAAGATAATACAAAAAATGAGAAATTGGAAGCTCTGTTATATGGATATGGATAGCAAGATACAAGCAGTTAAAATGATTTTAGTCCCTTTAGTCTTATACGCAAGTCAGACATGTTTTGTTCAACCAAAAGGAGACGATGTAAATAGCAACTAATAAAGAGCTGAAGGATTTTATCTGGGAGGGGAAGATGGCATGAGTCAAGCGGGATAAGCTGATTCTTACAATTGATTACGGCGGTTTGGGATTACCCAATTTGAATGGATATTTCAGAGTTACACAGTTAAGGCTCCTATACACAGGACAAGCAAAACCCTATAATTCAAAGTGGAAAAGGATGATGATAATAAAAAGGGGGGAAGCTCAAGAAATAACGAAAGGATGAGATTTTGGGTGCAGAGTCTTAAGGAGAATAACAACAACCATGCAGAATATATTTATAAAGTAGCAGAAAGTATTCGAAGAACAAGATGAGAATGGAGAAAGGAGATTTTGCCAATAGGGATGACTGAGATTAGGGATACAGCCAATAGGCATAAGGGGGCTGGAATTTATTGGAGAAAACTGGTAGAGAACCAAGGTATTGGGACCAAATAATTAGAAGGGAAAGGTAATAGAATGGGAAGAGGCCAAACATGTATCTGGACTGCAGGACTGAGATTGCCTTTCCTATCAAGGATTGATATCAGAGAATAGGCAAATAGAAAGAAAGAGGGCATCCTAAACAAAAGACCAGCACTAGTAGAGTTTTTAGAAGAATCTAGAACATAAGCTGCTGCTAAAAAAGAATACTTAGTAGAGCATAAAAATATTGGATGATAACTATAAGAATCACTCAGAAAAGGTTAGAAGGGATTGGGAAGAGAGACTGGATAAGCATTTCACAAAGAAACAATGGAGGGATATATGTATTTCTCCCAAATATGCAACAAAGTCTAGAAGATTTAGAATCTTTGCCTGGATATGTTTACATAGTTATTTTTATTCCCCAAGTAGACTCCAAAGAATTTTTCCTCAGCTAGACAGCAAATGTTGGAGGTGTGATAGAGAAGAAAGAAGTAACTGGGAACATATTTTATGGGAGTGTAATGAGTTGGCAGACATATGGGATTCCCTGCAGACCGCTCTGTTGCAGATGCTGGGTGAGTAGATTGGACCGACTGGAGAGATGATTTTTTTTAGTTCTGATACAGAATCAGAATTGCCTAGACATAGTAATGCCTTGCTGAGTCTAATTATGGTTACTGCCAAAAAAGCATTTACTAGAAAATGAAAATCAAAGTCTAAACCAACTGTAGTAGAAGTAGTAAATATGGTAACAGAGATAAAACAACTGGAATTGGGATCTTTAGAAAGGGTAGGAGCAAACTACATAGAAAAATGGGAATTGTGGGAACAATACATTGGGAGGAAGAACAAGGTTTAAAAGAAGGCAGGATTTGAATGAGGATTGTAATGTCTGAGTGACAATGACTGGATAGATTATATTTGATGTATAATATTTGCCACTACAATTATGTCAATATACTTTGTTTTCATTTATATAAATGTATGATTGCCTATGTCATATGTGATAATTTAATAAAGATGTTACTTGTTTAAAAAAAAACATTTGGACTGCAGCAGAGAAAAAACAGTACTTAGATATGCAGATCAGACCTTATACAAAGCATGCATAGCCTGCAGGTCTAGTCTAAATTAACAATCAGCAGTTCTTAAAAAAAAAATAGATGTGATTGTGGTTCAGCTCTTTCTGGGCTCATTAACTGAATCATAAGCCAGAGCCAAGCTTATAGACAGGCCAACTCTGTCTTGCCTACATATAGTGGAAGGGGCAGTTCTGTGTAATTTATAGGGGCTTAGAAGAACACACTTATCAAACATCAAAGACTGGAGGCATGCTAATTTAATGAATGTACACTATACCCTGACTTGTGATTGGGATACTTTTCTGTCATGCAAATATAAATCTTAAACATCTGGAAAAATAGAGAAACAGAGAAACATGATGGCACATGTAGATATATGCGAGAAACTGCTACATATAGTACAAAAACAATGGGTGTAAAACCAAGCTCTGAGGTACCCCAACTGCTATAGCTTGGCAGAAGGAAATTGAATAATTCCATTTTACTTTTTATATTTTTTGAGCTCATGCAAAAAGTAACTTTTGAAATAACTCTGTCTGAATCTTCAATACTATAACTGGACAATATTTTCAATAGGATGATATGATCTGCAGTGTCAAAGATTCTTGAATGACTGAGGAACAGTGCTCCATCTGGTTTGTTGAGATTATTCCTAGCATAGTCATTGACGCCAACCAGTACATTAATGACACTGTAGCTTTTATCACAAATATGGCATTAACTATTAGTGTATGGCTTACTTCTTACTTGTCAGCAATTGGCATGTCAAATTTAGTGGATGTTAATTGGTTAGTGAAGATGTTAAATGGCATTGGTGCATTGATACATCATGTACTAGCTTACGCATCTGAGACATAACCCTACTATTCAGATAACCATCTTACAGATCACATGGACGGATCTTTATAGGAACAGCTGGGAGTTCATCAGGTCCTGCTGAAGATATCTGTTTTAATGTGAGCAGTGGATTCCAGATATTCCTACAGGAAATGCTTTTAAATGTAAATGTGTAACAGTATGCAGCTGATCCACTTTGTCCATTGCCTCTTTTTGTATTGGTAAGAGGTAAGCATATTTAAAAAACAAGCTGAAATCATATGGCATTATACAGCATTCCTTCCACCGCTCATATTCACACATAAGTCAACTAACTTCCCCTTTTCTCTAGCTCCCTCTATCCACTCTCCTTCCCTAGAATTTCTTTTCCTTGCCACTGTAGGAATGGCATTAAATTACTTTACCAGTGTCCTAAACCATTCCAACTTCACTATAAAACAACTTTCCAAAGACTCAGGTCTCCTCAATGCCAGACATGCATGCTTCTACTAAGTATTATAATGCATTTGTTTACTCTGACTACTATTTTCACCTGCATTTACTGCTACAGTCCCAAATTAATGTTGACTACTTTGTGTAAAATAAATTACCTCTCGCTGCCTGTTAATGACATAGCAATTTGTTGTACTTCAGTTTATTTTTTATTTATTCAGTATTTCCTCAAATATCATGACTTTTTACAATGTTCTGTTTAACATTTATTCTCTGTAAAAAATAAAGAATGAAAGAAGAAATAAATAATTAGCCACGCCTGTCATTAAAAATTAAGTTGCAAATGTATTTTTTTTGCTTAAAATTTTTTTATTAGTTTTACCACAGGAGTTCCGCTGTGGCGACCCCTAACCGGGAAAAGCCGAAAGATACAACAACCATTGTAATAACAATCAATTGCATATAAGAAGTAGAAAACATAACTGATAAACTAGTTTATTATTTTCATTTTTTCCTGAATAAAATTAAATTATATAAACAAATCAAACTGTGAAAGTTTTTGAATAGAATGTAGACAAGTGTCTCTTTCTTTCTTTTCTAGTTGTTAAGTGTCGTCTGATATCATTTTTAAAGTCTCAGTTAGAGATAATATCTAATTCCAGGAATTATTGCTCCATACTTTTGGCGCAATTCACAGTTCCTTGATCTTGATTTCCGTCAAAGCTGTTTCTTTCAAGAGACACAAAAATTCTTCCACTGTTGGTGCACATGATGATTTCCATTTTCTTGTAATCCATTTCCTTGCCACAGCTAACGTAGTCCATAATAGATACAGATTGTTGTTCATTTCTATTTTTTCATTAACATTTAACAAGATTAAAGATTTTGTTAACATAAATGTGTCTAAAAATGTAGCTTGAAGAAATGTACTTATTTCTTCCCAACATTTTTTGAGTTTTTATACAATTGTATAACATATGTGTCCAGTTTGCTTCACATTTTTGTAAATAACTCCAACATGTAATTTCTTTGGTAGAATTAAACTTGGCTAATTTGTTAGGCATAAGAAATGATCTGTGCAGAAATTTCCACATATAAATCTTCCAAATTTGTGAATTAGAAGTTAATTTTATGGAGTACAATAAGTTAGTTTTACTTTCCATTGATAGATTTATTATGTGGCCTTTTGTAGTGTAATTCCAGTAGTTTTGATGGGTTTTAATTTTATAATTCATTAAAATTTTGTAAAGATTTGAAAGTATATTTGTCCAGTTGTAATTGTTATAAATAATTTCAAACATTAGTTTTGTTATTTTGGGACTTGTTTTAAACAAGGAGTTATTGATTATTCTGCATAAATCTTGTGCATGTGATATTACACTTTGCAGTACTAGCCAATCATTGTTTGTGATATCATATGTGTTTAATATGTGTTGAAAATCTAATACTTTCTGATTGCTTATACAATGTTGCCAACAGATACATTTTTTGTCTCCCAATTGCTGAAAATGTTTTTATGCATCTTGTTAGTGAATTTTTTTGTAGAAGTGAATGGCGTTAGTAATTCTATCCACAACTTTATATCTGTGTTGATGTTTATAAACATTCTAAAGGAGTCATAAATGTAGTTTATATAATTTAGACTGGTTGGCTTTGATATATTATATTGAAGATTAATACTTGGAATATGCCACAACTTGTTATTTTGGTTGTTTAACATGAGATTTTTACTTATAGTATTTTCATTTAAGAATATAGTGGAATGAAGAGCTTTCCAATTGGAAGAGTAATTTGGGTCTATCCAGTGTATGAATATTCTGAAGGATGAGGCTTTGACGTATGATAGTTGCAAATGTATTTTGATGTACACTGGAGCGTGTCTCCATGGACTCTCACTGCAGATGAGCAGTGTCCACTTGGGTGTTTCTGTTTATCAAAAATAAAGATAAATAAATACGTGTCCATCTTTGCTGCAAGTGCAGCTCCAAACTTCATGAGAATGTAGATTAATTTAGGAACCAAAAGCTCTTCATTATACTTTATGCAAGTTATTGCTGTATTTAATCTTCTTCCTCATGAACTGAATGTTTCCCTGTGTAGATAGACAGAGACAACATCAGTCTTGGGTAATACTATTTACTTACTTCCTACCCACAGAATACATCAGTGAGTCTCTAATTCAGTTGTTATTCCTGATTTTTTACCACAATATATCAACACTCTTGTAGCATGAACTCCCACCTTATTCTACCCCACAAAATGACTTCTCCTTACAAGGCAGTTTCATCTCAGCAACCTTTAGCTCACTTCCCAGGTTACCTGTAAGCTTTCATTACATGCAGCAAAACAGCCAGTGGCCCACCCTCCTCACCCCCTAGAGTAGGTAAGCCATTGTTTGCTGTTCCCTTCTACCTTACTCAGATCTCTAACACCAGAACTGTTAGTCAAACTCAGGTTGTTGGAGTTGTAGCCAGGTATTTGCCCTCTCTGCATTCCATAGCCAGGCTGGACATTTGCTATTTTTCATGTTTTCCAAAACAGGGATTATACTGAGAAGAGAGGGACCAGGGGTAATCCTAAATATAGCCCATTGATTGTTAAGCAATTACAATTTTAATAATCAGAAAACAAGGATAAAAGGCAAAAATGTACACATACCTTAAATAAAAAATGAAAAATAAGCACATGAACACATACACAAGTCATAAAATGTATATATGTATCCAGGTTGCAATAAAACAGATTTGACTGCAAACCCATGTTTAGTTGCTATAATTCTGCCCTGCTGCAGCACAACAATCCAGTGCCATTTTCACTGAGAATCTGTGGAACGTCTGAGCAAAGCTAACTACTTGATCCTCACATTTTAACCCAAGTCTTATAATAGCTAACCTGGGTACAACACAAAGCAGTCAGAAAGTTACAACCAGCACTACCACACCCAGCTCCTCACTCCCTTCACAATGGTTCAGATTCTATCTATCTATCTATCTATGTATCTATTTATTGTATTTATTTATTTTCATGTGTCAGCTGTTTAAACCATTTGGACTATATGTGACCTTGAAGCATTGCCTGGTAAAACAACTTATTGCAACTCACTTAATTTACAAGTAGAAATTAAATGAACCAAACAATGGATTACAGGGCATATTTCATTAGTGGTTCATAACTTTAACACTCCCTTCTATACTTGTTTTGAATAATTGCTTCACACTGATCTCTGTTGTGCCATTTCTGTTTTGCTTTCTGTACTCTTTCACTCTGAGCGACTTATTCACACAAGGAAGGAAATAAAGAAGGGTGAGGAAAAACAGTTGGTTAGTGCATGGTTTCACATGAGCCTTTTGGTGCTGAAGCAGTAAAACAAGTCTGCAACAAAACCTAGTAAAAAACAATGCCCCACCTTTCTTATCTACAGAAAATGTTATGCATTTCCAGTAAACACGAATGCTTAGTAGCAAAGAATTCTAATTATGTAAAAATGTGTCAGATTTTCACTCAGAAAAGACTATAACAGATAACATTTCTCTGTTAATTAATGTATTTATTTATTCATATTTGTTTACTGGAATATTACACTGATCAGTATTGACCACTTTCAGCCTCAGCCTGGGTGAAATACAAAAGCTTTCACAAAAAAAATGCAGAAATGTAAGCAATAACAGAGTAATTCAGACTAATTATGTAGAAATAATTGTATATATGCATTCTAGTGAGCAAGCATAGTGCAATGTATAATCAAGCAGAGCATAATGTACGGTGTATATATATATATAGATAGATAGATATATATAGAGAGAGAGCTATAGATATAGGTATATATAGATATTAGTTTCTAAAGTGGGTCAGTTTTCAGAGAATCTTCAGAGAGGACAGAAGAAGAGACTCAGAAAGGAAATAGGTTAGGGGATATGTCCTGTGTTGAAGCAGAAGCATTTTATCTTGAATGAAGAAGTGCTTTTCGAGCTGCATTCTGAATTTGGAGCAAGTGTTGATTTCCTTAATGTCAATGGGGAGAGTTTACCACAGAGTAGGTGCCTGAGAGGAGAAAGCACATTCAGTGGTGTGAAGTCTGGTTCTAGGGATAATGAGAGTTGTGAGCAAAGTCTCAGGTTATACGAGGATGTTTTTTTCTTGAAGTCTAGCTGCAAGAGAAGTAAATGTGTGGCGCTGGGGTAATTTGTAGAAGTGGGATCCTAAAAGTAGGCTAGATCCTTGTTTTATGGGTAGATATTTGACTTTTTTAGGGTGATACAGTGATGCTCACAGAGAGGCGAGTTTGTAATGAATTGGCAGATGCTGCTAGAGAAACTCTGGAGTGTGGCAATATTTTTGTTGGAGGCAGAAGCAAAACTTGGGAGCCCACACTCATGTTGAGAAAGGAGAATTCCTTTGCCAAAGGCTGCTTTGGCTAGAAAAAGGGGGTACATTTTGGCCCAGAAGAAGAGGGAGTTTATTTTGGCTCTCACTTTCACTCTGTGGAAATGGAAGTTTAGTGACTGGTCAACCCATGGTCCTAGGTATTTGAAACTGGAGGTTGTCTCTATGGAATGGTTGTAGACGTCAAAGATAATTAGAGTCAAGCACTTGGTGAATTTTTTGTGGAATTCCAAAAAGCATAATTTTGGTCTTGTTGGGGTTAAAAAGTAGTTTAACGTTTATGAGCCAACAGTGCTGCTCACAGCAATGAGTGCCTTTAAATGCTTACGGAATAGTTCAATCACATGATTAAGTCATTGATATTATTACAACTGGTGACTAAATGAGTCAGAGTGAAATAAAGTACTGACTGCTGGGGAGATTGGTGAGGGCATGTTTTGTAAGCAATATAAGCTTTGCATTCTTTGTAATATTTTTGGTGCAGTATGACTATATGGATATAGAAAGGAAAACCAAAAAGGTAATGGTTAGTATCACCGAGTCAAAGATAGTTCATAGAATGACCGTGAATTGTACATATTGAAATGATGCATCTTCTCTGCAGCATTTTTGGTTGTACTTGATAAGTCTGGATGTCAAAAACAACTATTTCAAGGAAAAGATATCACCAAAAGAGCAGTAACCAGAACCTGGTGATCATAGACTTACAACAAAGTTGATTTGAGTACTACTGTATCTCTGGAACTCCTTTGAAAGGGAGCAAGCCCCACATAATGGAAATATTGTTTTTCAGTGATGATCAGCTATTGTACATAGATCTGTAAGAAACTAAGAAAATTTGTTTTAAAACCAGGAACACTTTGCTGAAAATAATTTGTATAGTTATTTATCCATTGTTGACTAGGTTAATCCCACTCATTTCAAAGAAGACTTGAGGTGCCTTTTACACTACTAGGGGAATTTGTCCAAGGCATGAGGAACTTCCCTTACTCTTTGTGATAGGTGCTGTTTTACATCTACCATAACTACCACAAACTCAAGCAGATGGGACCTCAGTCTGAGATCTCGTTTAAAGAACGACACACTTACCAGTGCAGTACCACCTAATGCTGCACTGCAGTGTCAGCAATCCATCTACCTGGTGTATGAATAGAAACCATAGCCTTCTGCTCCAAAGATGAGTGTGCTGCATGTTACGTCACTGACACAAACTGATATGAGTAAGAAGTGGGCAGTACCGAAAATGAACAACTTTGAGTGACTTATATGGTATACCTGTAGTAGTTTCAGAAAGATGAAATCTATCTGTTCCGTGTGTCTAGAAACAAAATACTGGATGTGAAAACCAGACCTACAAGGGCAAAGGAAGTGTATATGCACTAGAGGTTCAGAAAGGATGATTAAGTAAGCCTGAGCAGAAGGCAAATCATGATGGAAAACAGAAATGCTAATAGCCAGCAATATAAGAGGGGGGATTAGCCACAGCTGAACCTTTGTGAGGCTACATACCTAAAAATGTGGGCAAGAATAAAAGTTAAGGTTTCATGACAGAAGTGATTAAATAAGGAGTAGATACATTTGTAGTCATGGTCATACATACACGACAACTGAAATAACAGGAAAAAAGCTGTTTACAGTGGATGAAAAGATAAAAAAAAGTTGATAGGTTCATAGGTGTGTACTAGGCTAACAGCCCTGGAGCCTATAGAAGCCTAGCCCAATAAGATTCCCTGGCATCATGCTGCCCAAAGCTAGTTCCCAGTGACCCTGTCAAGCAAGGCCACTGAACTGATCCCCAGGGTGAACTGCCTATTGCCCAATGCCCATCCAGTTTGGAGTAATGCTGTGTTTCAGGGTGAGGTAAAATTACTTTGAAAGAAGTGAAGTGTAAAGGCTGAAGGAGAGAAATAAAGTTAAATAAAAAGGCATTAGGAACACAAAATGCTCTTCTAGAAACTATACTTGCAGAGATGGTCAAGGATTAAATTACTGATGATGGATGACAAAGGATATGAACAAGTAAAATGCTGAAAGCTAACTTCAAATAATCCTTGCTCAATGAAAATTAATAAACACACACATTTATTTATTAATAAATGCTATCTGTTGGTTGCATGAGAAGGAGTTAAAACGACATGGTTTTGCTTCAAGAGAAATCAGATAATGTAAGGATATGGGGCAGCATAGTACTGATACAATGAATTGAGCACAAAAGGATAGTACAACTGATGAGGTATTGTATATCATGTGAGATAATAGTGTGATACTAGGGATTTTATTTTAAGAGACATAGGTGGCTGGAGAAAGGTATGGGGGAACAATTTCTGATGAAGGGACTGCAGATGTAGGACTGAGTCAGCTGGTTAGTGAAGCAGCTACCAAACTTGCTTGACAGAACATGACAGATTAAAACAAACCTTGAGTGACAAGAAGGAGCTCTTAACCTCCCTCTTATGCATCTAAAGCACTTCACCATTTTTTTTTACAAAAAAACTGCCCATGGATAATTGAAAACCATTGGCATAACAGAATAAACTTGCCTTTTTAATATAACTTGCTTTCAGTTTTAAATAAGAATGAATACTGGGAATTCATAAGGACTGTCTGCGACTGCACAGGGCTAATGAGCAGTTGAACTCACATGGCAGAGATATGCACATTTCATAAATGCTCACAAGTACAAAGGATAATGAACATGCTGTTCAACATATAAAGAGTAGTCCAAGTACATAGTAAGGATGCAGCTGTAGCTGCATAATCAGTGGTTCTCAAATGTGTGGCGTACACTGTGGAGTAGTGTCACGGACTTGTGGGATTACATGTGCAGTAACACTGAACAACATCTCTACATGTCCAAGAAATGATGATGTGTTGCTCAGTATAAGATAGCTGAGCAATAATAGCACAGATATTTGGACTACCACTCCATGGAATATTTGAAAGTGCTAAAGGGGATACAATGGCATGTCCTGCTATTGACAGCAGTACACATAAGCACACTTTCAAAACCCCACATGCTACTGCTATGCTCCTGCTAATGGAAACTGCAGCAGTACTTGATCCCTTCATTAAGAGAGTATACTGATGACTCAACAGTTTAGTAATGGTAACATCAGCCTCATGACTCAAACTCTACAGCCATAACAACATCAGTCTTATGACTCAGAATCTACAGTTAGATCATAGCAACATCAGCCTTATGACTCAGATTCTACAATAGGTTCATAGGTAGGTACTAGGCTATCTGCCCGCAGGCATTTATAAGCCTAGCCAGAATGAGTTGGCTTTCACCACCCCCTTAGATTAGTTCCCTGTGCCTCTGTCCAGCAGAGCCACTGAAGTGATCCCCGGGGTAAACTTTCTGTTTCCCATCCACTTGTCAAGGTTTCTCTTGAGTGCTAGCGAGGAGCTCTGCCTAATGTAGACTGGAATCTTGTTCCAAAGCATGGGAAGTCTCTGGGACAGGAATCTATCCCTCCAGCATGTCCTGTTTATTGTTGTGGTGAGGTTTAGATCCCTAGAATGTGTGGCTCGAGGGGATAAGATTTTCTTTAGGTGGAGCATGTCCATCAATTCTGGGTTGGACATGGCCTTGTATGTCATGCAGAGATCACCTCTGAGTAGGTGGTATGCAACCGAGTACAGCTGGAGTTTCTACAGTCGAGCTGCATAGGGCATCTGTTTGAGGCCAGTGATTCTTTTGGTGAGGTACTTATGTGGTCTTTCCAGCTGTTGCAGGCATCTTGTAAGGTACATCCCAAATGGGGCATTGTACTCTATGATGGGTCTGATGAGTGATGAGTAGAGGGGCACAATGACCTCTTTTGATCTGGATGCAAACACTTTTGTGATTAGGTGGGCCACATAGAAGGATTTTCTAACCACTTTGGCAATGTGATTATCAAAGGAGAGATTACTATCTACTTGGGTCCCCAGATCCCTTATTATGTTTTCTGTATTTAAGGGACTACCACCTATGTGGTAGTTTGTAGGTACTTTGTTATTTCCAAAGGGAATAACTATGCACTTTTTGGCATTTAGCTTGAGGCCATGATTTTGACACCAGGTATCCATCTCAGTGAGACCCTTTTGGAGGATGTCTGTGTCAGCCGGTGAGTCAATTATAGCCCCTAGTTTGCAGTTGTCTGTGAACTTGGTCAGCCATAGTCCTCCTGTGCTTGTCTGTACCTCTGAGAAGTATATGCTGAACAGGAGGGGTCCTAGGACTGAGCCCTGGGGAATGCCACTTGTAACCGGTTTAGAGTCAGACCTAGCTCCTGCAACTCTCACCATGTGGGTTCTGTCTGTGAGCCAATTGGCAACCCATCTTGTGACATAGGAGTTTATGTTCAGGCTGGTGAGCTTGTCTATAATACCAGAATGGGGAATGGTGTCGAAGGCCTTTGCGAGGTCTAGGTAGGCTGTGTGTACCACCTTTGCCTCGTCTATAGCCTTGGTAACTGTCCTAAAGAAGGCCACCAGGTTTACGAGGCATGATCTGCCCTTAACAAAGCTGAACTGGGTAGAGTCCAGTGTTTGGAGTTCCCAATGTCTCTGTTAATGAGTTCCATGATGATGCACTCCATAGTCTTGCAGACCAAGCTAGTCAGGCTTATAGGGTGATAGTTCTCGAGGTCTGTTGTGGCTCCACCTTTGTGGAGCAGAGTAACCATTGCTATGCACCACTCTATGGACATGTAGCCCATGGAGAGGCTGAGTTTGAACAGTGTGTTTAGGTGAGGGGTTAGTTCATGTTTGAGCTCATTTAGGATGCAGCCTGGGACACCGTCCGGTCCCATTGATGCTGTGTCTTTGGCTTTGGAATGGGTTGTTTTAACCTGAGTGTCTGTGATTTCAGGGGCTCTACATTCTTCTGGTATGGTTATGGGCCCTTTTGGGGGTAAGGGGAGGTGAAATTTGCACTGAACCTGTCTGCCAGGATGTTGGCAATATTGGTTGGTTCAATGTATTTTGTGCCATTCTGCACTAACTCTGAGCAGATCTGAGCATTGCCACTTAGATTCTTGAATTAACTAAAGAATGCCTTGTGGTTATCTTTGGAGTCCTTTGCAAGTTTTCTTTCAAAGCTCACCTTGGACGATTTTATGAGGGATCGTAGTTTCTTGCTGATACTGATCAGGGATGTCTTCCCTTCTTGGGATTTTACTCTTTTCTGTACTAGTTTCCTCCTTCTATTGTAAAGCTTTTTTATGGCAGGGGTCCACCAGACTGGTTTCCTTTTCTTGGAGGAGTGAGTCTTGGTTTTGCATGAGATAGCACAATCCATGCATTCTTGTAGGTGCCCATAGAATGCATTAGTAAGGGACTTTGCAGCTTGGACAGCATTATCCTTTAGCATGGGGGCTTTGAAACTTTCCACCTCTGATTTAAGTAACATGAAGTTTGCTTTTCAAAAGTTTTTCACTGTGGTTTCCTTGCCCAGGGGTGGGGGCGGAATGTGGATATCCAATGTGATTTGTTTATGGTCAGATCTAACCAGCGAGGGGTTAACCTCCGGTGTGAACACTGGTCACCCATGTTGGTGATGACCAGGTCCAGTATGTTGTCACCTCTAGTGGGAGTGTTGACCAGTTGTTCCAGGGCATTTGAATTTATAAATTCTAGGAAATGTTGGGCAAGGGAGTTAGTACTTGAGTAGTTCTCCCAGTTAATGTTTGGGTGGTTGAAATCACCCAATATTAGGGTGTTTGGTAGGACCTTTATGTTACACAGTATTTCCAGAAATGTGGAATGGGGGTCCTGGGACATGGTGGGTGATCTGTAGCAAGCTACAATTTGAATTGCAGTTTTACCCGTTGTTAGTTGCACGTGGATAATCTCTGAAGCATCGTGCTTTGCCACTAAGCTGGAGGTGTGTGTATCCTTGATGAATATGGATACTCCCCCGCCTTTTGTATTTCGGTCTGGGTTCTGTGACCAAAATGTATGGTATGAGTTGTAGCCTGGTAGTGCTGGGGTACTCTCTGGAGCCTTAAACCTGGTTTCTGTTACTGCACATATATTGATTTTCTCCATACTGAGGAGTGCCTCAAGTGCATGCATTTTGAGGTTTAGACTTCTGCCATTGAGCAGTATTACCCTCAGGTTTTTGTTACTTGTGCTATTTACGGTGATGGGTTTGTCTTTTGAGCCTTGCATAAAAAAGGCACTATGGGGGTGGCAAGAGCCTTGGCCAGTATTCGAAAGCCTAAGGGTGACAGGTGCAAGCCATCTCTAGCGAAGCAGCGTGGCTTGTCGAGCATGTCATCCCAGGCAGACAGACACTGGATACCCTTTGAATGACACAAGAAACTTAGCTAATTGATGAAATTGGTAATTTTTTCTTTATACCGTGGTATCATTCTTGGTAAGGGCAGGATGCTACTCAGGATCAGGGTCATACCGGCCTGGGCTATGTGATCAGAGAGCTCTTCCATGTCTCTTTTCATGTAGTCCAGGGAGGTACGGCTCAGGTCATTCACACCAACATGGACAATGACAGAGTCGTATTTGTACTTGTTCTGGAGTAACCTGAGTGCTTGTGTTATGTGGTGGATCCTGGCACCCAACAGGCAGCTGACAGTAACTATCTCCTTATTGAGCCTAGTTAGTGGGACATCAGTGTGCCTGACTATAGAGTTGCCTATTACTAGTGTGTTGGGTATGTTATTTTGCCTTGAGGGCTGTGATTGCATGCCACACTGGTTTTGTGAAGTATGTGTTTCATGGTTTGTGCTGGGGGTTGGAGGTTGCTTGGATGTCTGCTTTGGAGGGCTCTGTTGCTTTTGCAGATTTTTATTTAGAGCCTCCGAGTATGTTTTCATGTATTTACATGTGTTTTTTTACCGGTGCTGGTTTAATGGGTCTATGTGAGACTGGTGGTGTGATGCCAGTATTTCCCTTCTCCTCTTGACTGTCTGATCCAGTCTTGGGTTGAGATTGCTTAGCCTCCAGTTTGGCTGCATAATTGCATCTCTCGCATGTATTAGTGTTTGGTGGTAGGAGAGGAGGGTTTTCTGTGTACAGGAGGCAGTTGTAACATTGCCTCAAAATGCCCAGATTCACGAGTTGGACTGGAGAGTACACCTGAAAATGCCCTTTGGACATGCCTGGATAGCTACAGTAAACTGGATGACTATAAAACCAATATAACCAGGCTGTAGTCCAAATGGGTGGTTGTTCAATAAAACAAGTTTATTAAGCGCTTTCGACTATGCACAGCGTAGCCTTCATCAGAACCCATTATGCTACACAAGCTAGTTCATTAAATAAGCATCGGTGACCAACCACAAACATAAATCAATTAACTAGTTAATCCACTAACACTGCAGTACTCATTCACTCATTAAATTAATATTATTCATTTATATTCCGCACTATCAACTGGAATCCTATATTACACTAAAACATATTTTTAAAAAACTGATATATACATTTACAATTGATCACTTGTTTTCAGTGTATTGTTTATTTCTTATTTGCCCTTTCCTGCAAAACTGGGACAACAGAAATACTTTCATTTAGACCTGGGGGAAACATTGCTGCTGTTCTAAGTTGCCATTGTGTTTCTTTTTCTTTAACATGTTCTTCCAGTCACCCCCCCACAGGATTTGATTTCACCTGCTCTACAATTCCAAATGTAAATTTAATAAAAGAGTGACATACTTCAGAATGTTTATGTAATGCACTTGTTTTTTTTTTTATTTTTGATATCATTAATGTGCTCATACACCCTGTTTTTCAGTGCCCGCTGTCTTTCCCAAATAGGATGCTGAACAGGAGTTGCACACAGCTAAGTACACAACCCCTTTACTCAAGCAGTTCCCTTTTGCAGATACTACTCTGCTTTTCATCCTACTGTCCAAGACTACTGAGTTCTCTTTGTGTATGAAACTACATTGTTTACACATTCCACAGGGTCTAGTACCCTTGCTACTTACTATTTAGGTTCTAACTTATATTCTAAAAGACTCTTGATATTATGCCCTGTCTTGTTCACAAATTTAGGGCCCTCTCCCAACTTTTTGTATATTTCTTGGTTAGTTTTGAACATAGTCCAATTCTTTTTGATTATCCCCCTTAATTCATTAGTTGAAGAATTATATTCTAATACACATGCTCTTTTGTATTTGTCATTTTCCTTTCTCATTTCCAAATTGCTTTTTGTAACCCTATCTCTAATAAAGGAAGGTAATCTGTACCCCACTTGTTATGAACCTCTGAAATAATTTCCTCAACTAATTTTTTGGGATATTCCCTCTCTTCGAACATCATCTGGATTTTACTTAATTCTGCTTCCAAATCATCATAGTGTGAAGTCATTCTTGCAACCCTCACTGCCTGTCCCTTCACAATACTTTTTTTTTTGCTAGAGGGTGATTGCTCCAAAATTGTAAATACGTATTAAAAAATGTTGATTTCCTGTATATACGTGATCTAAATCCATCCACGTCCTTAATAATTTGTACATCCAAATAATTGATACTGGTAAAATCATGATTGAAAGCAAACTCTAAGAAGTCACTAGTTCCACTTAAATACATCATGAAGTCAGAAATCTCATCTTCCGTACCCTTCCATAGAACAAATATATTGTCCAAATACCTGGAATATAGTTGTATTTTGTCCCAGTAAGGGCTGTTGAATATATGATTAGATTCCCATCCCAAGAATACTATATTAGCATACACGGGGGCACATGCTGCCCCCATTGCTACACCTCTTATCTTCTGATAGTATTCTCCTTCGAAGAAGATAAAATTATTATCTAATATTAAATGCATAATTTCACAAATTAAAATAATCTTACTGTGATCTAACTTTGAAAAATTAAATAGTGCTTCTTCGAAAAATTCCAAACCTTCCTTCTTAGGTATCACCGTGAATAAATCTTTCACGTCAATAGTCAGAAATATCAAGTTCTCTTGCCATTTCTCTTTTTTTATACTACCTAGAAATTCCCAGGAATCTTTGACCAAATGTTCACTCTCATAAATTACGTTTCTCCCAGAAATCAACCAAAACCGCTAATGGATGAGTTTTAGAATTATTCGCTGCCACAATAGGTCTAAAAGGTGGTTTATCAATATTTTTATGCATTTTAGAGATTCAAAAAAAGGGAGATTTTTGGGTCCCTTACATACAAAAAAATCATATAATTCTTGTTCTGTTCTGTTATTTATTAAATATTCCTCTAAGTAGGAATTCATTTGTGCATAGGAGACGTTAATTTGATTAGGTGAAACTAAAACACATGTTTCTTCATCAAATAATAAGTTTTGCATTTCATCTAAATAATCTGTTGACCTAAACAAAATGAGTGAATAAGTAGTGTAGTGTTAGTGGACTAACTAGCTAACTGATTTATGTTTGTGGTTGGTCACCGATGCTTATTTAATGAACTAACTTGTGTAATGTAATGTATTCTGATAAGGGCTACGCTGTGCATCGCCAAAAGCACTTAATAAACTTGTTTTATTGAACAACCAACCATTTGGACTACAGCCTGGTTATATTGGTTTTATAGTTATCCTGTTTTTTGGGTGTATCAGCTTTGGTTTTTGTTTATTCACACCCTATTCTAGGCTGGCTTGACATGGAGACACAGAAAGAACAGAACGGGGAGACTCAAGGGCAAGTCAACAGCATGACAAGCCCGGAGCAAAATTCCGAGTTGAGTACCCTGAAACGCGAGGTCTCTGAACTTAAGGGTGAACTACAACGGCTGGTGCGTGTTTTCTCCAGCTTCACAAGTAGTTTAAAAATCAACCGCCAAGGATTCTATACATCCAGAATCCGATGAGGGGCCGCACGGCTTGTTGGCAGTCGAATTGACCAATGGCGAGACAGGATTCCACAACGTAAGCGGAGTGAATGTGGACTACACACAAGGAAAAGAAGGCAAATGATTTGGAGCCATACCGAAGAGAAGACGCCTTTCTGATGGAATTGACTGTTTTTCAAATAAACTACAGACGCAGGAAAGCATTTCAACTACAATAAGGAATGAAAATACAACGTCAAATTCAGGTACTGTTAATTTAAATATTCACAATGTCTCGGGTGAACCAGGAATGAGCAGTTTTTGAGGGACATAATGACTCTAGAAGGGTTATGCAGCCCTTTAACAGTTTGTTTAGACTTTCTGGGGAAAGACCGGGAACCAGTGGGCAATTGTCTGACAGTTTGTGACAATATAAATGGTATGTCTAGCAATGGACAAAGGGACACTTCAGTGATAAGGGTTCGTAACGTTTCAAGGAAGGAACGTTATACTTCACTATTTAACAGGAGATATGTGTTTTCAGAAACTGGACAAGCTGGTTTGGAACACCATAAGGCTTTGGAGTCAAACGGTGAAAAAAACAAAAACTTTTCTTCCTTGAAAGACATGATATATTTCTTTGAAAAAAGATTGTTCAAACTTAAATCTTGTGAAGTTGATATTGCCTGTGTGAATGAGTGTTTAAAGTTACAGATTGTTCCACAGGGCATGCGCATATATAAGTTTCCTTTTGGGATCAAATATAATGATTAAATTTTGTTTAAATTTTATACTATCTTTGAAGAAGCGGGTATGAATATTGTAAGAAAAACTGTATTTTTTTATGAGCAACAGAGCGATAGTATTTTTAAAGAAGTAGAAAACTTGACCAGAATATTTCAAAAGATTTATTTCCACAGTATATAGAATTGTATTTTAAAGTGTTTGATACGGTGGACAGAATAATTAATAACTTATTTTCTAAGAAAAAAAGAAAATTAGAGAGAGATAGTCAACAATATAGAGAAAAGAGGGTTTACCCAATAGAAAGCATTATACATTCAGCAAATTCCCACTGCAATGGTAATAAAAATGTGACAATTAGGGAAACACAGGGATATGAGGAAGATTATATACAGGGAGAAGACAATGGAGACACTTGGGATCAGAATTTTCCAGTATTTCAGCTAATATGGTGGACAATATTACAGAATTAAAATTGTACACAAGAAAATTGAATTTTGACATTTTGTTTCCAGAGAATATGCACAGTGTAATGAACAATAGGGATATTCCTTACAAGGGGAGTGTGTTCAACCCACCTCTTCATCCATTAATAGACACCTTCAAAAAATAGTATTGAAGAAATGTATGAGGTTCAAGAGAGAAATAAAACTAAGAAAATAAAATGGAATCTAAGCAAGGAAGAATTCAAATTGTTAACGGAATTGAGAAAAGATGACACTATCAGGATAATGACCCCTGATAAGGGAGGGGGTGTGGTTTTGTTTAGGTCAACAGATTATTCAGATGAAATGCAAAACTTATTATTTGATGAAGAAACATATGTTTTAGTTTCACCTAATCAAATTAACGTCTCCTATGCACAAATTAATTCCTACTTAGAGGAATATTTAATAAATAACAGAATAGAACAAGAATTATATGATTTTTTGTATGTAAGGGACCCAAAAATCTCCCTTTTTTTGGAATCCCTAAAATACATAAAAATATTGATAAACCACCTTTTAGACCTATTCTGGCAGCGAATAATTCTAAAACTCATCCATTAGCGGTTTTGGTTGATTTCTGGGTGAAACATGTAATTTATGAGAGTGAACATTTGGTCAAAGATTCCTGGGAATTTCTAGGTAATATAAAAAAAGAGAAATGGCAAGAGAACTTGATATTTCTGACTATTGACGTGAAAGATTTATTCACGGTGATACCTAAGAAGGAAGGTTTGGAATTTTTCGAAGAAGCACTATTTAATTTTTCAAAGTAAGATCACAGTAAGATTATTTTAATTTCTGAAATTATGCATTTAATATTAGATAATTTTATCTTTTTTGAAGGAGAATACTATCAGCAGATAAGAGGTGTAGCAATGGGGGCAGCATGTGCCCCCGTGTATGCTAATATAGTATTCTTGGGATGGGAATCTAATCATATATTCAACAGCCCTTGCTGGGACAAAATACAACTATATTCCCAGTATTTGGATGATATATTTGTTCTATAGAAGGGTATGGAAGATGGGATTTCTGACTTCATGATGTATTTAAATGGAACTACTGACTTCTGAGAGTTTACTTTCAACCATGATTTTACCAGTATCAATTATTTGGATGTACAAATTATTAAGGACGTGGATGGATTTAGATCACGTATATACAGGAAAGCAACATTTTGTAATACGTATTTACAATTTGGGAGCAATCACCCTCCAGCACAAAAAAGAAGTACTGTGAAGGGACAGGCAGTAAGGGTTGCAAGAATGACTTCCCACTATGATGATTTGGAAGTAGAATTAAGTAAAATCCAGATGATGTTCGAAGAGAGGGAATTTCCCAAAAAATTAGTTGAGGAAATTATTTCAGAGGTTCATAACAAGTGGGGTACAGATTACCTTCCTTTATTAGGGGTAGGGTTACAAAAAGCAACTTGGAAATGAGAAAGGAAAATGACAAATACAAAAGAGCATGTGTATTAGAATATAATTCTTCAACTAATGAATTAAGGGGGCTAATCAAAAAGAATTGGACTATTTTCAAAACTAACCAATAAATATACAAAAAGTTGGGAGAGGGCCCTAAATTTGTGAACAAGACAGGGCATAATATCAAGAGTCTTTTAGAATGTAAGTTAGAACCTAAATAGTAAGTAGCAAGGGTACTAGACCCTGTGGAATGTGTAAACAATGTAGTTTCATACACAAAGAGAACTCAGTAGTCTTGGACAATAGGATGAAAAGCAGAGTAGTATCTGCAAAAGGGAACTGCTTGAGTAAAGGGGTTGTGTACTTAGCTGTGTGCAACTCCTGTTCAACATCCTATTTGGGAAAGACAGAGCGGGCACTGAAAAACAGGGTGTATGAGCACCTTAATGATATCAAAAATAAAGAAACAACAAGTGCATTATATAAACATTCTGAAGTATGTCACTCTTTTATTAAATTTACATTTGGAATTGTAGAGCAGGTGAAATCAAATCCTGGGGTGGGTGACTGGAAGAACATGTTAAAGAAAAAAGAAACACAATGGCAACTTAGAACAGCAGCAATGCTTCCCCCAGGTCTAAATGAAAGTATTTCCGTTGTCCCAGTTTTGCAGGAAAGGGCAAATAAGAAATAAACAATACACTGAAAACAAGTGATCAAATGTAAATGTATATATCAGTTTTTTAAAAATATGTTTTAGTGTAATATAGAATTCCAGTTGATAGTGTGGAATATAAATGAATAATATTAATTTAATGAGTGAATGAGTACTGCAGTGTTAGTGGATTAACTAGTTAATGTTTGTGGTTGTCACCGATGCTTATTTAATGAACTAGCTTGTGTAATGTAATGTGTTCTGATGAAGGCTACACTGTGCATAGCCGAAAGCGCTTAATACTTGTTAATTGTTAATCTTGAACAACCAACAATTTGGACTACAGCCTGGTTATATTGGTTTTATAGTTATCCTGTTTTTTTGGGATGTATCAGCTTTGGTTTAGGTACAGCAAACTGTTTTACTGAATGGCTGGTAAGGTCGAATAGAGAGCCTTGTCCTTCTGTAGTGCTAGGGTTTATAAGTGCTTGCTATGAGTTCTGAGCAAGTGCTGGGCTAAGAAATGAATGGCTTGAGTGCTTAAGTTGAAAGTTTGTCTAGTTCCAAGGGAAAAATTGAAGAGGAGACTTTGTGGAGCCACGAATAGGTATACCCTAGCTAACCGGCGCTGCCCGGCGTGCAGAACTGGGCAAATGTGTTTTTTACAGCAGGGAAATGAAATAGATAGAAATTAGCCCAAAATGGCCAATAAACTACTACTTTCTGGGCTGAAACCACTCCTCCAGGGACAGATAGGCTGCTCAAAGCTCCTCTCTCTCACAAGTAAACAGAGAAACTTCCTTCTATCCAAGTAAGGTGTGGGCAAACACAGAGATTTGTAACACAGCCCTGAATTCAAATTCAGCACTAACCTGAAAACTGGACTATACTAGCTTAGAAAGGCGGGAAACAAGTGTATATATATATATATATATCTATATATATATATATTTTTTTTTTTTTTTTTTTTCAGGAAATAAAGCAGATACAATCAAAAAAACACTTTAAATGCACATAAAAAGATGCTTATTGTTACATATCCAAGTTCAGAATTGTAGTCAATGCCTCTAGTAATAAAGTATGAAGAAACACAAATACATTAAAGCAGATGAATAAAGTGCAATTTTATATATATATATATATATATATATATATATATAAAACAATAGAAAACAAAAAATCTGATTTAAACAAGTTACCCAATTAACCAGAAAGAAACTCAAAACTGAGCTCTGTTCCAGCAGTCTTCAATCAGACAAGTTCTAACGGCACACACCCGCTACTAGGGTGCAGGGGAACCTTCTCCAAAAAAATGGTCTGGATCAGTGCTCAAGTTATACAAACAAAACTAGAGTCAGCAGGCCTGCATCAGGTCCTATGCTACAGCACAAGGTGCACCAATTTCAGAAAGAAACAGTTTGAATAAGCAGGCACAATAAGCCTGTGACCAGAAATTCCCAGCTCTTTAGGGCAGAATCCAGCCTCTCCTCCCACAAGAGTGTAGACCACAAACCTTCTTAATGTAGAATAACTGGCCTGAAGCCCAAGTGCTTAAACCAGAACTAATATACTTTTAGAATAGCAGACACTGAGCTTTCAATCAGCAATTCCCAGCTTAGAAGGATGTAAGCTACCTGTCCTGCCACAACAGTGCAGACCACAAACCTTCTTAATGTAAAACAACCGGTATGAAGCCCATGTGCATAAACCAAAAGACTTAGAATAACAGTTAAAATTTAATTAGGCTGCTACCAAGCAGCAATAAGTGCAGCAGAATAAATAAAACTGAGTACTTTTAGTAAGAGGCAAAGGCAAAATAAAGTAGTACAGTAAAAGCAGATTAATTTTTTTGTGGTAATCATGGTAACATCAGTCTTATGACTCAGATTCTACAGTCATGGCAACATTATCATCATGACTCAAATTTTGTAGTCATGGCAAAATCAGGCACATTACTCAAACTCTACAGTCATGGCAATATCAGCCTAATGACTCAAGCATTACAGTCATGGCAACATCAACCTAATGACCCAAACTTTACAGTCATGACAACATCGGCAACATGACTTAATTTCTACAGTCATTGCAATAGCAGCCTAATGACTCAAACTGTACAATCATGGCAGCATCAGTGTCATTGTACAGTCATGGCAACATCAACTTCATTACTCAAACTTTACAGTCATGGTAAAATCAACCTAATGACTCAGATACTGCATTTATGTCATTATCAGCATAATGACCCAAACACTGTAGACATAGTAACATCAGCCTCATGACTCAAGCTCTACAGTCATGGCAACATCAGCCTAATGACTCACGTTCTAGAGCCACAACAAATACAGTCTTACAACTCAAACCTTTATAGTAATGGCAACATCAGCCTCATGACTCAAACTCTACAGGCATGGCAACATCAGCCTGATTACTCATACTGTACAGTCATGACAACATCAGCCCAATGACCTTTAGCCTACAGTCATGGCAGCATCATAGGTTCTTACAAGACAGTGGACCATAGAGGGTGTTTAGAAGCCTAGCTATGCATTCTCATTAAGGCTTTTTGCCCTTGTAATTAAAATATGAAAAACCCAGAAAAGTGGAACATTGGACAAGGGCAGTATTCCAGGGATTTATCAGTGGTTTCCCATCCATTTATCCAGATTATGACTAAAAAGAGTAAGAGAAGTACTTTTATATGAAGAGGAATATGATTCTAAAAAAGTGGAATTATCTGCAATACATATCTATTCCTCTGTGACGAAAGGAGATACTGCCAGCACAGCTAGCTGGAATTTTGCAAATAATTATATGTCATTTGTGAATATCAAACTAATTTATGCAAGATGCTGGTACTGCAAATGTATTAGAAATGTATGTCATATAAAATGCTTGTGTTACAAATGTATTAGAACTGTATGTCGTGTTTATCAAACTGTTGTGTACAGATGTTTGTATTGAAAGGGTATTTGCAAAGTGTTCTGTTTAAAATATATTCACAGTGTGCCGTACTGGAAGAGAGCATAAAGGTACATGCACTGCTGTAACGGTTTAAATGTATATATTTTAATAGTGGAAACTGGCATACAGGGAGTTAACTTCAGTTCAGCAAACTTTAGAAAAAATATCTGAAATTAAATTACTTTATAGGCTACTTCATAAGGAGACTATCTCTCAAGTTTTCAATGTAGCTAGAGACACAAAGCTTGTGCTAGGAAGCTTTCTGCATTGTCTTTGGGGTGAACTAATTACTAGTCTTGAAAGCATGAGGTAATGCAATTGTTTTATGTCTTCCAGCATTTCCCAAAGATCTGAGCAAAAGCCCTTGTCTATGTATTTTTACAGGTAGATGCTAAATGCTACCAGGTGCCATCAATGGTTATTTTGCCTGGAAACTAGAAGTCAGATGGCAAAAAGTGATGTCATTCTGCGAGCTATTCCAGCAGTAATATTTGAGATATTATTTTGAGAACTCTCTTAGTGAGACAGGGCATTCTGTATTCTTTCTTGGTCCTGACAACAACTAGAAGATCCATTCACCATATCTTCCTTGCTCTAAGTTACTAAGGAATAGTATACTTCTCTTAGATATAGTCATGAATATAGCAAAGCTTAGTTTAGATATTTTTCTTTATTTATTTGAGACTGTCCTGCAATGTTGTTTTAAATATTTCCTGTGGTTTTGAACTCTGATGTCACTGTGAATATATATTTAAACCTTTCATTGTGGCTGATTTTTGTAAGAGGTATTTAAGTTTTGAGAATACTTGTATATTTATATGCTGACACTGTGTGGGCCACTCCTAACAGCCTTGGTCTTGGTCGAACTACCATTTGTATTAATATTAATATCACTCAGTATATTGGGTACCCTTGGAAGAGCCTTAAGGTAGCTGGCAGGAGTGACTGGTGGCAATGAAAACAACCTTATAGTCTGGGCAGAACAGGGCATAGCTAGTTAACCTGTGCCAGCCATTCCCAGGTGTGTGTGTGTGTGTGTGTGTGTGTGTGTGTGTGTGTGTGTGTGTGTGTGTGTGTGTGTGTGTGTGTGTGTGTGTGTATGTGTGTGTGTAAATCAAACCTCAAAGAGTGTGTGTGTCAGCTACTTGGGCAGGGATACAAAGCACTGGTTGTTGGAGAGAGAGTGTGCTGGAGGTCTTAACTTGGTCACTTAGCAAGATCTCAACTCTATACCTGTGCCAGTGGGGAGTCTTAACGGGGATCTGGAGGAAGAGAGAGAAACCAGCCCCAGACTGACTGTGGTCTCTGTGTGCTCTTAAGAGAAATTGCACTTGATGCAGAGAGCTGCATCTGTAAATACTGTGTGTGTACCTGCTATCCTGTCAGTGAACATCCCCGTTGTTTCTAGTGGTGAGAATTGAGGTTTCTTGATTACTGAGTGGCAGTGGTGGGTCGCCACACCCTCCAAGAAGTTTTATTTATGTTGAGGTTAAGAACTCTTGTGCAGGTGTTTATTCCATCATCAGAGGATATGGTCTGTTGTGGGCCTGTATAGTAGGCTAATGTCACCCCTCAGCAGCCTGCATGATGCTGAAAATAAGGGCAAATTGAGAGTGTAGTTCTTACGATTTAGACCCTTGATTTTCTTGGTGAGGAAATGCTCTGGGCATTCAAGATGAGTCATGTGTTTGAACAGATACATGACAAAGGGGCATTATACTCATCAGCCAAGCACTGAACACACTGGAATGATCATATCTCTGAATGTAGACACTATACTTTTACTAATTAGCCAACAATGAAAAGGGGCTTTGGTCCAGTAGTGGATATATGGTGACTGAAGCTCAGTTTTCTGCCTACATAGGTACTTGAGTCCCTAACTATTGTATCACTTTTTAGGAGTGTGCTATCAGTGTAATAGATGCAAGTGAGGCTGTGCTTGATGAAGGATACCATTATACATTTTTTGGTATTTAGTTTCTTAGTCCATGGTTTTGATACCGACTATTTGTCTGAGAAAGTTCCTCTTGGATGATCTTGATGTCCTCTGGAGAGTTAATAATGGCACCTAGTTTACAGTCATTAGCAAATTTAGTAAGCCATATGCCCTTAACATTGGCTTTGAATGCTGAAAAGTGAATGCCAAATAGGAATGTCCCCAAGACAGAGCTGTGGAGTACACCTATAGTGACATGTCTCTTTGAGGAGATGAAGCTGCCCACCCTAAACTTCATGAGATATATTTGTGAGGTAATATACTGTCAGCAAAGTTATACAGAAATTGATATTTAGAAAGAAGAGTTTATTAACAGTAGCAGAGTGTGAAATGATGCCAAATGCCTTAGTGAGATCTAAATATGCAGTGTGTACTGATTTTCCATTATCCATCGGTTTAGTATCCTTCTCGATAAAGTTGACCCAGTTGAATAGGCAAGATATGCCCTTAAAAACAGAAATGTCTTGGGTGAAGGTTTCTAGATGACCTTTATCATTATTTATTAATTCCATAATGATACTTTCCATAGCATACCTCTCAGTCTCTCAAAGCCAAAAATCTGGACAGTCATAAATAATGGGGGGTGGGGAATCCAAAATAGGGACACTTTTTAAGTACTGCCCTTACTAACTTAAAAAGTTGATACAATAACAGATTTTGCATTAGCATAAAATTTTGAAAGGGTATAAAGTCTAATTCTCACGTGACTGTCATTGTTTTCTGAATTCAATTCTCAATGATTTGCTAACAATTTGTCTGAAAAATCACAATTTTATGAGAAGCAGACCAGAAATGGGAGTAAAAAATCTGGACATTCCTCGAAAATCTGTACAGTTGAAAGGTATGTTCTATAGCCTTACAGATGAAACTCATGGGTCTGTAATTACCTGAGTCAGTTATGCAGTGGGGTAGACATTGCTGCCCTCCATTTGTCCATCACATAGCCTGTTTGAAGGCTGATATTGATTAATCTCTAGAAGGGTTTTGGCAGGTCCTGTTTCAGGTGTCCTGGTATATTTTCTAGCTCCATACAATCAGTGCTACTGGCCTTGGATAATTGAATGAAGAACTGGTCTTGGGAGGCTTGTGTGGGAGGTGTAGATGTGGATATGTGATCTAGGAATGTTGGGGGAAGGTGGAGTTTGAGCTAAATTTAGTCAGTAGTAGATTGGCAATGACCTCTCAGTTTTGACTTGGTGGTATTACTTACTATTTATTAGCTCTGTGCATTGCTGGGTTTTGCTTGTGAGGTGTCTAACATAGGTAAAGAAGGCTTTGTGGTTGTCTTAACCCATGTGTGGCTGTTTTTACTTCACATCTGGCTTTGGTTGATTTGATCGGGGACTGAGTCCCCTGCTAAGAGCAAGAACATTTGTGGCATGGTGCGACTTAAATTTATTTTTTTGTGTAATTATATTTTCTTTTGTTGTAGAGCCTGTTTATACTTGGGTTTCAAAAATGTATTTTTTGTGAAATTATTTTTTCTGTTGTTGTAGAGCCTCAGTTTCACCACAGGGGGTTATTTTTAAATTTGGAATTGTATTTACTTCAGAGGAGGAAGGCATGACTAGGCAGTTATTCAGATGAGCATAGACTATGGCAGTAAAGAATCTTGTATACACAGTTTAGTCATCAGGTTTAAAGGGGATATTGAATTTAGACGTGTCATCACTCAGTTTTAGTAGATTAGCCTTAGCATACTCTCTGAATACTGAATTATCGGAAGATGCTTCTGGCTTCAGTCTTATAGTGAATGTGACTGATATGTAATCAGATTTGACATGGAAGGGATTTACAATTAGTTCATAACAATGCTGTCCTATATTGGTGAGGACCAAGTCCAGGATTTATTTGCTCCTAATTGAAGTTTTATTTGCTCCTAATTGAAGTGTGTACTAACTGGCCCAGAGAATTTGTATTAATGAAGTCTAGAAATCTCGAAGCTAATCTAATATATCTAATGTATTTCTAATATTAGGGGAAGTACAGGCCTCTCAGCTTACAGAGGGGTTGTTGAAGTTCCCTAGGAGAATGATGTTAGGCTTGATGTATCAGAACTCAATACTCAAACTCTATAACCATGGTAACATCAGACAAATAACTTTAACCCCACAGTCATGCCAGTGTCAATCAAAACTTTCATGACTCAGCCCTTACTGTGATGGAGTTAGCAATGAAGACAGTAAGTGTGCAGGCATATACAGGGGACTGTAACAAAGTGAACAAATGTAAAGAATATAAAGAATTTATAACAGGGTTTTTTTTAATATTTTCCAAAATCTCTATTAGCAGTTTGGTGATGGACAACCCAATGCTTTACTCTACTTCTTTATCTGTTAACGAAAAGGGGGGGGCTGCATAAGTAGAATACACATGTTAAATATTATGTGGTGTTAAGAGCATAGCTGTGTGACATTAGGAGCAGGTTAATTAAAAAATAGGCTAACACGTTGTGCTTGTGTGTGTGTGTGTTTGTGTAACACACATGGACACACACACACACACACACACACACACACACACACACACACACACACACACACACACACACACACCCATATATATATATATAGATAGGTTCCCTATTAAGTAAGCAAACGCTTAATATAGCGAATGCTGTTTAATCGACAGCTAAATGTCGAAACTGCAAAATCCCGAAGACACAGAACAGCGACTTTTTTTTCGTAGGGGAAAAAAATCACTGGGCCGTTTCTTCGGGACTTTGCCATTTCCTCCACTGTGGTGCAATCTCTGAGATGGTATATTTAAGTAGGGGGAGTCTGGGGGCACAGCCCACTTTATTTTCTGTTTGCTTTTTTTGTTTGTTGTTTTTTTGCAGACCAGCGATTTTTTTCCCTGGGAAAAAAAATTAATGTTCTGTTTGTTTGGAACTTTCTGTTTTCATTTTTTTGGGTCAATTATACAGTGTTCGCTATTTTAAATGTTTGCTGTTATGAAGTCAAGTGCCATTTCATTGATTCCGACTAATATACAATGGCATCATTCCTTTTTGGTTTCTTTTTTTTTTTTTTTTTTTGCAGGGGGCAAACACCTCATAATTTCACATAGTATTGTAGAAATGAACAGTCTAGATATGCAGTAAAACTTATATCCAATGTTGGTCACAAAAAAAACTATCAGCTGTTGGCATGCTCTGTTTTATGCATAAGAAAAAGTCACATGGCTAGATTTTGCACCAGTGATAATAGCAGTGTTACATTTGTAAAAAAAACAATATCTCTGATGTGATTTTATGCAGCATAAATAGTATGTTACAGTACATCAGGCACACAGAATACATACTCAGGTGTGATATATAGCTTGAATGCAAGAGGTAACAAGGTTAAGAAATGGCTAAATTGTCCATCAAAATTATTGAATGGAACTATGATTAAATTATTAAAATGGCACTTTGAACATTCAACAAAGACAAGCAAATTCTTTTCTGGCTACCACATTTTAAGGGAATGAGGAAGTGGGTAAATCAGAGATTATAGAGAAAATACAAATAAGTGAAAAGGTAATGTGTCTTTGTCTCCACACACTTGGTAATAAAATAAGGTTATTTGATATGGACCATAGTTTTGTGTCAAAGCCAAATATATAAAATGGTGGTACATTGCTGGATGTATCAATAATTATTGTTGCATATAAGACATTTACATTTAAATATGGTGGTCAAAAATATTTATGGCCTAACCAGAGAAAGACTAATTCTAAAACAAAAATGTCTTTATACCATTAAATCACCCCCACTATAAAATGATGTGTTGAAATATGTGAGGGTGACATTAGGGGCTTATATTTATCTAAAAATAATTTTGATAATTTAGTAAGAAAGCGAATAATACCTTTGAATGATAACAAAATAATTGATAAACCAGTAGATAAAGAAGTTGAACTTTTTTTTATGAATACTAAATATTATTTTGATACTAAGTTTATGTCCAGTTAAGCAATTAATGGTGTTTAGAGAAGTATAATAGCATGCAGTTTGATTGATATTAGAACAACTAGACATTATTTTTTGTATAAGCCCTCCAAGATGTTTCACATTTTTGGGCTCCTTAAGATACATGAAGATTTGCTGCAGCCACCACTAAGACAAGCAGTAGAAAGTATAAATTAAACAATTGATGATGTCAGTGTTTTATGTATAGTTATTTATTCCATTTGTTAACCAGGATTGTCTGACTGCGTTAAAGCCCATTTTCTTTACAGACCTGAGTAAAAAAGAACTAAAAAGAACCAACACAGTTTCAATAGACAAAGCAGTTGACAATCCATAAGACACACATTTATAAAGTTGGTGTAAAAGCATTAATGATATTGGGTACACAAACATCAATGGGATATGCTTCAAAAGTCACATGATTGTTAAATAAAGCTACAGATATATACAAATATAGCAGTTTCAATAGACAGGATGTGAAGCTGTTCAAGGGCAAAATTCATTTACTATTCTGTGAGTGGGACAGAATCCATATTATTTCCTCCTGAATCAGAGGCCTAACTATTGGGCAAAATCTTTTTTCAACTCTTTAGCATGTGCTTGTCTAAAGAGGTTGTAGAGTTTGAAGAGTGTTTTCTTTATAAGGTATCAGGAGATCCTCAGTCTTCCACCTGTTTTCATTCTATCCACCTCTTAACAATATCCCTCAATCAAGGGTCAGATTTTCTCCACCCTAGTTGAGAACAGCCTGGAAGGTATCCAGCCTCCAACTCTGGCTTTCCTATCCTGAATCACATGATGGTTTGCTGGAATCTCTTTAAGGCCACCTGAGAGTCATTCTCCATGGTTTTACCAAACACCTCCCACATGCAGGCCTGCAGCATCTGCTGCTCTCTTGGCGTGCCAGTGTCCTTCAGGCATATCCAGATATTTCATTGCCAGAATTACATAAAAAAGACTCTTTTTTTGTTTTCAACCTGACTGTTTCGCTCACCACTGGAGTCCAACATGTAAACAACATTTTGGCCATAGACCCTTACAACCATGTCAAGCAATGAGCCCTCAAAAGAGTTTGTTTAGTCTATATGTCCCAGTCCTCCACAGGTATACCGTATATGGGAGAAAGTCTTCTGGAGGTGGAATTTGAAAATAGCAATTGCAATGTCTATAAAGGTGCTTAATACAGACTCAGACAACCTAGAAGTCTGACCAGCTTTTATGAAGTCTTTACTATGACTGTCTTCAAGAAAGAGTTGTAGCACATGAGATGCTGTACCTATCTGTGAACTCTCTAGTATTTCAAGATATTTACCCCAATATACTACATCCCATTTTTCTAGTTATAAAATTCACTGTTGTATGAGGTGTCAAGCCCTGTTATGCACTTATAATCATTTTTTCAATTATATTTAAACTTCACTAAGCATGCAGTGGGCTGCTATATCAAGCCATGTCTTTATTCACATTCAACAGACATTTCAATGACGGTAACTTCAAAATTTAGTATCATGATTAGTTTTCAAGCTATATGATATATCTGACTATTATATTAAAAGGACTTTCAAATCTATGATCATTTCATGATTTATTTTCTTCCTTTAGGCACAGTTCTTTCTGCTTGCATGTTTACTTGTAGACAGAACAGGGGTGTTTTTGTCATAACTACGTTCTCACATGGCTGTGGTACATCTTTGTATCTCTGCACTTTCAGTTTGCATTAGACTTTCTGAAACAGACATTCTCTACTTGAAATGTCTCTGTTTTCTTCTGTATAACAGACCATCTTCTCCATGAACCACATAGGATCTCAGTATTCTGCTGATCAGCAATTTAGGCCGCTGAGCCTTATCCGTGGCCAGATTCTGGATGGTCACTCTACCTGCAGTTATGAGATTTTTAGAGTTCTATTAATAATACTTGTGCCTCATTTGATTTTTTTAGCTTCTTTTTTGCATAGCCTTGATTGTCTGTTGTTATGAAGGTGATTGATATCAGTAATGCACTTCTCGATTTCCATTAGTAAATGAGATATTAAGAGCCTAAGATTCTGCAGTGGTGTGTTCCTATAATCCTGAATTGCAGGATGTCACTCTTTGGAGCTACTTATCCTACCTCTTTTTATCATGTTTCAGTTCACCTGTCCATTTGATTTTTCAAACCTTGAACTTATAGTAACTTTGTTGAAGTTGACTCTTGTTTAACTTTCTTACATTTCATGCTCTTGAACTGTGAACTATTATCTGCTTTGAGAACATCAGACACATCTCATCTTGAGAAAATAAACATACATATCACACTTCTGCTTGTAGTATTTTTTTAATTCGATGACGTTAGGGTGCTAGGAGTAATAACCCATACAAAGGCAACTTGCCTCATTGAAATAAAGCAGACCTGTCCCCACTCAACTCCAGGGTGTGCCCAGTTTTCTATGTAGCATCATTTTATGTTATTGTTTATTGCTATGCACATCCTAGTTGTACACTGCTTTCTCTATCTGTATTGACATTCCTGGCCAATATGTTATTTCTCTTGCACTTCCCTTGACTTTACAGTACCAATATGAGGGTTCATTTATTTGTCTAGTAACTTTTCTCTTACCTCATTAGGTACAATACATTTTTCAACTTTGGACTTTAATTCTTGAGCACACCTTATTTCTCCATGAAAGAAAAGTAAGGCTAAATTTCCTTTCCAACTGTTTATCACACCAAACATACTGATTATCGTATTTGCAAAGATCTACTTCATTCCAGAAATATCATTAATGTCTGTTTGCCTTCTAACTTTGGCATGGAATGTATCGCTCTTTCTTTGCATCTGATTTCAGTATCTCAGATGAAGGTATATGTCCCATATAGTTCAGAGTTGTCAGTCTTATTGTACTCTTGGCCTTAATTAAAAATTATACTGTCTCTGTCTGTTTAGTAACTATATTAGTGTTTTGTTTTATTTGTCCTATATCTGACCCAACAATAGCCGGCCATTATTTATGTTCAAAAGACATTCTAATCCTGCAGTGGTATGAAAACTACTCTTTGAAATACATATGATAATAAAGAGATACCAAATTTAAATCTCAATAATCTGCATCTTATTAAAGATACACATGTCTGAGTTGTCTTCATTTAGTATTATCTGCAGGAATTCTTGTCTTGCATTAGCGATTAATTTGATAATTCACATTCCTAGTACAGTCATCCTATTTGATTTTTATATTTATGTGTCAGTAGCTGCTGACTCATTGATTTGGTGTCCTGAATAAATCAGTACTGTGTACATTACTTTCCTTTCAAAGTATTTCAGATCGAGTGCTTTAGACATACTTTACAGCAAATTACTACTGGGCCGGATTCATGAAGGCTTGCATGGAGTCTAAGAGTAGAGTAAGACTCCATGCAGCCAACATGTCTGCCGAGCGATCCAGGAACAACCGGCAGGGGCCTGCAAGAGAGCTCCTAAAACGACTCTTGCACGGAGAGGGTTAGTATATGCAAATTACCTCATTTGCTGCTGAAAGCTATGCAAATTAGGTAAATTTGCGATCCAGGAAGCACTAACCTGTCCGAGTAAGAGTAGTGTCATTTGCAGAAATGTACTTGGTTGGCAACTGAGTATCGTTCTGCAAATAGCAAAACGGAGCCATGACAGCTCCAAATAAAGGATGCATCCAGTTGATGACGCATGCCAATGGCCAAATATATGGCCATTGGCATTTTATGTGTTGCAAAATAATAAAAAATATTTTTTTTTCCTCGATCTCCGATGTTTAAGCGTAGCGCAGCGCTGTGCAAATGTGCGGCTCTCTAAAAACCAGAAAAACAAAAAATAAAAGCCACAAATAGGGAGTTTATTCAAAATATTCATCTGCCATGCAAGTGAATGGCAGGCTGAAGACAACATGGCTAGAGTAGATGTTGCTAAGGGGGGAAGCTCAGTCTGAGAGATGTAACCAAGCATTAGTAGGCAATCCTATGCAAATGAGGATAAGAATAGTGAATCCCAATTTTTCCTGCTATGTGAACCATGTCCCTAGAGTGTAAGAGTGGAATAAGGGGAGTAACAGAGTAGAAGATGGGTGACATCATGAGGGGGTATGTATCAAAAAGACTGTAAGCTTATTTGAGCAGAGTGGCATGTGTTTGCTGTGAGTTACTCAGGACTAGGAGAAGTGTGTCTACAGTTGTCTAAACTGAAACCCAGAAAACCGAAGGTGGTTATCACTAAAGTTTCTTGCAAAGCTGCTTACACTGTGTGTGGGCGTGTGCACACGTGTAAACCCGTCTAAGCCTGTGTGCACGGGTGTGCACCCGTGTAAGCCTGTGTTAGGCCGTCTAAGCATGTATGCATGAATGTGCACCCGCCTAAGCCTGTGTAAGCTTGTGTAAGCCTGTGTGTGCGCGTGTGTGTTCGTGTGCGCGTGTTTGCACTTGTTTGCGTGGTGCTGCCCCCTGTGGAAACAGAAAGGGAAAAGGAAGGAAAAGAAGTAGTAGGAAGTTAACCAAGGAGAACTAGCAGAGCTGCCAGATGAAATCAATCAGAATTAGCCAATTACACAGACAGTACAGTAGCCCAACCCAGCACTTAAAACTCTGCAAACAACATCCCCCCATGTTTTTCTCAGAAACACTGCAACACTGCAGTCAACAAAGAGAAGTGAAAACTTAAAAAGCTTAAACTGAAACATAAAAATGTTAGGGGCTGCCATTGCTGTTATAAGGCAACATGTGCAAGATGCTGAGGGTGGTGCCATTGCGAATGCTGCTGAGCAACCCACAGTGAGGAGATGGAGAAGAGTGTACAGACCCAGGGTAACCTACCAGGGGCTACATGAGCTGGAGATAGTGGAGCACTACAGAGTGGACAGAGAGCTCCTGCAGCAAATTGTTGAGCTGTGCAGGCCACGCCTCACACGTAGAACCAACAGAGGGGAACCCATCCCAATGGAAACCAAGGTATGTGTTGGCCTAAGAATACTAGCAACAGGTACCTTCCAGAGACCAACTGGTGATATGATGGGGATTTCACAGGCATCAGCATCAAGGGTACTGCACCAGTTCCTGAATGCCATGTCGGCGATCGTGTGTATTTCCCCAATTCCCGTGAGGTATTGGCCAGCAATATGCGTCTCTTCCAGCAAATAGCGGAATACCCTAAGGTAGTGGGTGCAATTGACTGCATGCACATACACATCAAAGCACCAGTTGGTGAGCGGGGTAGGGCCTACATCAACCACAAGGGCCTCCACTCCATCAACTGCCAGGTCGTGTGCGATGCCCAGAGCATAATACTGAATGTGTGTGCTGGCTGCCCTGGAAGCTACCACGGTTCCCATATCTGGCATCTATCGCAGCTGTACCAGATATTTGCAAATGGGGACATCCCTGACAGTCACCTAGTGGGAGATGCTGGATGCGCACTGGAGCCGTGGCTGATGACACCCATCAGAAATGCACACACACCTGAACAAGAACTCCATAATGAGGCACACGCACAAACGTGAAATGTAATTGAGCATGTGTTTGGGATGCTCAAGTCACGGTTCCAGTGCCTGGATACATCTGGTGGAGCCTTGCAGTAATCACCAACTACATGTACCCAAATTGTCATGGTATGTGCCATGCTACACAATATGATCCTGCGAAAACAGCTGCAGCAGGAACAGCATGGGGCAGGGCCAAACAGCCCCCCACCATTGCCAAGGCCTGCACAGGCACAGCGCGACTTGGAGGAGGAACAACCTGAGCATGCCCCAGTAGGCAGAAGGAGGCATGCCCAGTATGCCTTGGCCTTGGCAAAGAGGCAACGCATAGCACATACACTGGCTCAGTAGGAACCCTGGAAATGATACCTCTCTCTGACTCACACATAAAATAAAAGGTATGCCTGACTTGACACTACCTGTTTCCAAACATGTATAGGGAGTGTAGTATGTGCATCTGACATAGGCAGCCCTGCAGCACCACCTGAGGCATGATTGCCATGTTTTAAGCAATATAAAGCAGTGCTAAGCAGCTTTTACCAATATCTAGTATATGTAAACAAAATTGCTCATGCAATGTTGGCCAAGGTCGGGCAAAGTTGAGTAAAGTCAGTTAAACATGCTCATATCTGCTTTACTGTTCCTTAAGCAGTCTGGTCTGGTCAGCATGAAAATAAAAAGCAGTGACAGGGCTTGAACCCTGGATACTGTGCACTATAGTCACAGTACTGAACCACTAAGCCCTGATAGCATTACAGTGGCACAGTGTGCACTATAGTCACAGTACTGAGCCACTAAGCCCTGATAGCATTACAGTGGCACAGACACAGCAGGACAATTGTACACTAATGCAAACACAAAGCAATGCTGTATCATGCCCCTAATGAGGCAAATGGGTAACCTCACCCACACGCCTATGCAGACAGAGAACATCAGGCCAGGCATTGTGATGTGGGTTGTGTAGGCTATGAAGTTGCAAGCTAATATATGTGACAATGGACGCTAAGATCTGTAGTATAGTAGTATGCCTCAATCCAGTATGATAGGCAACAGTACAGACTGTAATGGTGTCCTGTACATAGCAGTGCAGGCACAGCAAATGTGTAAAAGTGTCCAGTGAAACCCACATCCTATGTACACCCACAGTAACAATCCGGTGTGCCCACGGGTAGAAATGTACAAAGAATAGCTGTCCCCCCTGTATGTAGAAATGCTGATAAGTCTATGCAAAGTGTCTCATGGAAGCCCTGCAGGCACAATATAATCCCTGTTGATCTATGACACAAAGGTGAGCCCTGCTGTAAAAATGCACCTTGATTTACCATACACATATAGTATAAATGTGTATACTGTGCGTGCTCACACACTCCAACAAATGTAGTGGATTTCATTCAGCATCATACTGAAAGGTCATACTGGGCATGCTCACACACATAAAGAAACAAACCAAATGTCAGGCAGGAAGATACTGAAAGGTCATACTGGGCATGCTCACACACTTAGGATAAATACAGATGTGATAATAAGGGATCTATGGACAAATGTGTATAGTCATCTCTACTTCCAGAAACACATTCACACAGTGGTCTGAAAATCCTGCTATGTGTTCACACAAACTGCCAAGGTCTGTGCATGTAGGTCAAAGAGGTTGCCACCTCTCAGCAGTCATCAGACCTGTCAGAGAGTACCAAAACACACTTGCGATGAATCTGACTAGGCACGTTCAGCAGCTAGAAAGACCAATGAAGTACCTTAACAAGAGGATTACTGGCCTCAGATAGTTGCCCCATGCAACAAGAATGAATGTAACCCAAGCTGTACTCTGTTGAATACTGTCTACGAAGGAGATCTCTGCCCAACAGACAGGTCCATGTCATGGTTACACTCAGATCTGTTCTGAGTTACAGCTCAATGGCACTAAATGTACAGAGCCAACTGATATTGACAACATCCTGGCAGATAGGATCAGTGTTAACTTTACCCCCCTCTCACCCATGAAAGAGCACATGTCTAGTTGCTGTCATCACAGCTGCACAGGTAAAAAACACTCTCCGAAGCCAGTATCACAGCAGCCATGGGACTAGATAACTTCCCAGGCTGTGTAGTATCTACTTCCCTGAAGTAAACATTAACATGGAAGGTCTGTGGCTACTGAAGTTTCCAGAGGACTGCAAACTAGGAGCCATCATTTTAAACACTAAAAATGTGGACATCCTACAAAAGGGCCTCACTGAGACAGATTGCTGATGTCCAAGCCATGGGCTGTAGCTCAATGCCAAAAGGTGCATTATCATCACCTTTGTTAAAATCTCTGTAGCCAAGAACTACAACATAGGTGGTAGTATACCTCACACTGTAAGTGTGACAAGAGACCCTGGGTCACAGGTGATCAGTGGATACAACTGTGATAAGCACATTCCCACAGTAGTCAGGAACCCCTCTTATGTGGCACACCTCATCACAAAATGTGTCTCATGCAGAATAAAAGAGGACATTGTTCCCCTCTACTCACCACTCACTAGAACTATAAAAGAGTACAATGCCACTGTTGCTATGTACCTCACAAGACAACTACAACAACTGGAAAACCAGCAGCAATACCTCACAAAGAGCATTAGTGGCCTGAAATACATGCCATACATAGACCATCGCAAAATGCTCCATCCATACTCCCTTGCATATCGCCTACTCAGAGGTGTTCACTGCCTAACATACAAAGCTATGTCAAACATAGAGCTGTTGGATATGATCTACATAAAACACTCACAATCACTCTGACCTTTGGACCCAAAACCACGAGAGAAATACAAAAGGAAGGGATGTAGCCATTTACCTTATGGTTATCCACACCTTCCGGTTACTGGCACAGCATGAGGCCTTGGAGACCATGCAAGTGCAACTAACACTGGGCAAAGCTACACATCAGATTGTAGCCTGCTACATATCACATATCTTGTCTCAGGAACCTCACTCAGTATTCCGGAGAATAATGGCAAATATAAAGGTCCTATCAAACACCATTATATGAGGAGATTACAACTACCCAAACATTGAGTGTGTGAATTACTCGTATACAACATCCTTTGCCCAATGTGTCCTACAGTTAAGAAACTCTAACACCCTGGAACAGCTGGTCAGTATGCCCATTACAGGTGACAACATACTGGACATGATCATCACCAACATGGGGTACCAGTGTTCCACAACAGAGATAAACCCCTTGCTGGGAATATCAGATCATGAAGTAATCACACTGGACATCCACATCCCGCCCCCACACCCAGTCAATGAAACCACGGTGAAGACATTTGCAAAAGCAAACTGCACACTTCCCAAGACCAAAGTGGAAAGTTCCAAAGACCTCTTGCTATAGGATAATGGTATGCAATCTGCAGAAACATTTACAAGTGCATCCTATGAGCATCTACAGGGATGCATGGAATGAGACATCACAAATAAAACCAAGATGCACTCCTCCAAAAATAGGACAACAAGTAGGTGTTTGTTGTCCATAAATAAGCTAGACAAGAGAAGGAGGAAACAAACACATGATAGATCCAACTTCACTAAAGGAAAGGCATCACTAATCATTATCAGGAAGAAACAATGATCGCTCATAAAATAATCCAAGGGCGGTTTCTAAAGACAAATAGCCAAAGAATGTAAGAATAACAACCACAAAGCCTTCGGTAGCTATACCAGACATGTAGGTGTCAACTTCCAAATATGCTGTCAGCTACTGAAAAAAGGAATGAAATACACCAAACCAACTTTCATTGCCCACATCCAGGGGGACAAGTTCAGTGTAAACTCCCCCCCATCACCCCCAAAAGGGCCTGTGTCCATCACAGAAGGATGCAGAGACCCAGACATCATGGACATGCAGGTAAAGACAGCCCTCACCAAAGCTAAGAACATAGCATCAATGTGACTGTATGTTGTCCAAGGCTGCGTCTTACACTAGGCCCATAAGGAGCTACACACTGACCTACATTCACTGTCCAGACTCAACCATACCACAGGCTATGTACCCAAAGAAAGGCATACACTAACAGTCATCCAGCTCCACAAAGGGTGTGCCAAAACAGAACCTGGAAACCATTGCCCAATATGTCTACTCAGCCGGGTCTACAGAGCTATTGAGCCAATTGTCATGGAACCCATACACTGAGACATTGGAGATCTCCAGACACTGGGCTCTACACAACTTCGCCTTGTTAAAGGCAGAGCCTGGCTCCCAAACCTAGTTGAGTTATTTAAAACAGTTACCATGAACATAGATAGGGGTGAAAATAGTCCACACAGCCCACCTGGACCTCACTAAGGGCTTACTACACCATTTCCCACTCTGTCATCATGGACAAGTGTACCAGCTTGAACATTAACAGCTATGTCACAGGATGGGTGGCCAAGTGGCTCACAGATCAAACACACATGTTCATAGTTGCAGGTGCCATGTCCAACTCTAAGCCAATCACAAATGGCATCACACAGGTCTTGGTCCTGGGACCCCACCTGTTCAGTAGATACTGCTCAGAGGTACAGGGAAGCATGGCAGGTGTATAACTGAAGAGGTTTGCAGATGAATGGTAACTGTGGTCCATAATTGACTGTACAGCTGACACAGACATCCTCCAGAAGTGTCATACAGAGACGATACCTGGTGTCAAAACAATGCCCTCAAGCTGAATGGCAAAGAATGCACAGTCATCCCCTTTGGGTAAAATAAAGTGCATACAAATTACCACATAGGTGGTAATCCAGCATGTACGGAGAAAGTCATTATGGCCCTGGGGACACAGGTAGATAGTAAACTCACCTTTGATGGTCACATGTCCAAAGTGTTTAGACATTCCTTCAATGTAGCCCATCTAATGTCACCTAATGTAACCCACTTCGTATAGTCTGATGATGTCACCATCCTACAAATATACCTGTGGCAAAAATCATTCCCAGTAATGTGTCTAGTGTGTCATGTTAATGCGTACTCCTGTAGTATCATGAAGTAGTTAGGTAGGGGTTTGAATCCTGCACTGGGCGACTGTGTGTTTGTGTGTGGTTTCCTTGGGAAATTGAATCCTGCACTGGGCAGCTGTGTGGTTTCCTTGGGAAGGAGCAACCTTTTAGGAGAGTAGTAAGAGACCTCAAAAGCGGTAAACTAACCTTTGTCAAGTCTGATGATGTCACCATCCTACAAATATACCTGTGGAAAAGAGAGTTCCCAGTAATGTGTAAAGCGTGTCGTATTAATACATACTCCTGTAGTATCATGAAGCCATTAGGTAGGGGTTTGAATCCTGCACTGGCCAACTGTGTGTGTGTGTGTGTGTTGTCCCCTTGAGAAGGAGCAACCTTTTAGGAGAGTAGTAAGAGACCTCAAAAGTGGTAAACTAACCTTTGTCAAGTCTCATGATGTCACCATCCTACAAATATACCTGCGGAAAAGAGAACTCCCAGTACTGTATATAGCGCGTCGTGTTAATGCATACTAGGGTTGCCACCTTTTGAAATGCTCAAAGTGGGACATTTTTTGCAGAAACGTCAGATTTTGTAGGGCAAAACATACCCACAGCCAGTACAAAGGACAGAACTTCACTTTTTTGTCAGAATAAAAGCTTATTCTTGTAGCATTCAAGTTGCCTATTCTGTTTCTTATAACATTTAGGTGTTTCAGATAGAAAATAACTGTTTTATGCAACTATTAAAGAAAAGATATGGAGACATTTTTGTCCTAAAATCTCAGGACATTTGCCATTTTTTCAAATTTTTTGCAGGACACAACTGCCCAAAGACGGGCTGTCCCTCGCAAAGTGGAACAGGTGGTAACCCTAATGCATACTCCTGTAGTATCATGAAGTAGTTAGGTAGGGGTTTGAATCCTGCACTGGACAACTGTGTGTGTGTGTGTTTGTGTGTTGTCTCCTTGGGAAGGAGCACCATTTTAGGAGAGTAGTAAGAGACCTCAAGAGCGATAAACTAACTTTTGTCAAGTCTGATGATGTTACCATCCTACAAATATACCTGTGGAAAACAAAACTCCCAGTAATGTGTATAGTGTGTTGTGTTAATGTGTACTTCTCTAGTATCATAAAGTAATTAGATAGGGGTTTGAATCCTGCACTGGACAACTGTTTGTGTGTGGTCTCTTTGGGAAGGAGCAACATTTTAGGAGAGTAGTAAGAGACCTGAAAAGCGGTAAACTAACCTTTGTCAAGTTTGATGGTGTCACCATCCTACAAATAAACCTGTGGAAAAGAGAACTCCCAGTAATGTGTATAGCGTGTCGTGTTAATACGTACTCCTCCACTATCATGAAGTAGGTAGATAGGGGTTTGAATGCTGCACTGGACACCTGTGTGTGTGTGTTATCTCCTTGGGAAACAGCAACATTTTAGGAGAGTAGTAAGAGACCTCAAAAGCGGTAAACTAACCTTTGTCAAGTTTGATGATGTAACCATCCTAAAAATATACCTGTGGAAAAATGAACTCCCAGTAATGTCCATAGCATGTTGTGTTAATGCGGACTTCTCTAGTCTCATGAAGTAATTAGGTAGGGGTTTGAATCCTGCACTTGGTGAGTGTGTGTGTTGTATGTGTGTGACACTGTTGGTCAATGTGTTGTGGGTTTTGCTTTTACCACTATATGACATATCAGTATGCATTGCACATGTGAGCTAGCTGTGGGGCAAATACATATCCATACATGTTACCTCAATGATTGCATGTGTGGGAACCCTGCTTTCTCCAAGAACACAGCTGTCATCCTTGCCAGACTGTGCTGCTGCTGCTTCCCAGACCTTAGGTCACATCTGTATGCTTGTGACAAGGCCAGCCACTGCAGTGATCCCTGGCCTAGGTCATCCGTGTCACACAAAGTCATTACGGTTCCTATTGGAATGTGTGAGTGAGGGTCTATGGCCGAGGTATATGTCAGACCTGTTCAAACCCAGCAAAGTCTGTCAATGATGACTATTTATAACAGGTGTAGAACAACCTATGTGGATATGCATGCAGACCCCTTATTGCTTATGTGATCCACCAAGGGATTCCAAAATACCTTTGGAAATGTGATTAACAAAGGAGAGATGACATAACACTTGGTTGCATGTAGACATCGGTACCTGTTCATCATGTTGGTGGCTACTACCTATGTGGTACTGTGGGGATAATATGTTCCATAAAGGTGGATGACTATGCTTAGTTTGGCTTATAGCTTTACAGCATGGGTTTGACAACAGGCATCTGTCTGTATGATACCCTTATGGAGGATGTGTGTGTCATCTGGGGAATGCATTATAGGCCACAGTATGCATTACCAGACGTGGACGGACATATCCCTACTGTGATTGCTTGTACCTGAGAGAGCTATATGCCAAACAGGAGTGGTCTCAGTAATGGGTGCAGGTGAATACCAGTGGTTACTGGCATTGTATAGTACCTGAAGGATCCAAATGTTGCTGTGTGTCCTACATCTGTGTCGGTTGTCAAGACATCATCTAACGATTGGTTATGGTCAGGCTGTTGAAGTGATGTATACTACCAGAATGCAAAACAATGACAGATAGTAACAGTATCACCCACAGCACAGTGTCAAGCCATGTCATACACACATGTGTAGTCAGGTTCCGGAATGTGTGTGGTACAATGCATACTGGCCACCAATAGAAACTATGGAGTGTTACTGTGTAATGCAGAGCATGTCACCCTGGCCATGTGTCCACTATGCATGTACATGCAGACAGTGCACCTCTACCATGTTCACAACTGTACACCTTCAAATCTGTGCTACACACATCCCACACATACTGTCCACTCTCTAACACATGCTGCCAATACTGCACACATCAGTCAAGTGGCACGTGGCCGGACAATACACAATTGGAACCAACACTGGTGTAAACAACACTACAATGACAATCATAGCTTTAATGCATCATGCCTGCTCAGCTACACCTTCAAGCATATCATTACACTCTACTGCTGACAACATGCTAACATTGCTATACTGCTATATAGACACTCTGTGCATCAGCACCATGGTAGCCTGTTCCTGCATCAATGTTACAGATGACAGAAGGAGGCACAGGTTTCATCATATGCACAGGGTGTGTTGTTGGTTTGCCAGAGGCCTACAATGAGCCATCCAATTGACATGTGTGTGTGTGTGTGTGTGTGTGTGTGTGTGTGTGTGTGTGTGTGTGTGTGTGTGTGTGTGTGTGTGTGTGAGGGGCAAGAATACTGGAATGGGCCAATGTTGTTGTAATGTGTGTGGGTATGTGTTAGCCCTAGGTGCCTGGAGTATGTGTGTGTGTCTACATGCACACAGTTCCACCATGTGGCTGCCATATATGAGTATTTCTGGGACAGCCACAGACTGTACCTGCGAGGCTTTACAGATCACCTTCTCTGGCCATGGATAAGGTACCCGTGCCTGGCAGGGGTGCTACTGACACTATCAGGTACTAAGCCAGACTGGGTACTATCCCGAGAAGTGGATGGATGTACACTGGACACATTTCCTTGCTGGGACTGTCCAGAGCCACGTGCACGTGGCCTTCTCGGACATTCTATGGACAGTCCACCCCCAACATTGCTGGGGCTGGTACTGGCACTACGGGAGTGGCTGTGGCTTGAGGGACATCCGTGGCAACTGCCAGCTGCTGATGTTGCTGGTATACGTCCACGTCGACATCTCAACCATCCCGCACTGTCCTGACACATGGACATGACATTGCGGAGGATATCTTATGTCTCTCCCCAACGTCTATCAGTGACCTTGGTGTAATGACGGATAGCACCTGGTAGGTCACGAATACTGTCAATGACAGTGGTGTTATGTGCTCTCTGTGCCCTTAGTCCCTGTCTGGTGTACCATTCCATACATGCCTGTGCCTCCATGACAGCCTGGAACATGCGTGACGTTGTCAGACCTGTGGCACATCTGCCAGTGGCATGATGAGCAGCAGTGTTCCTACGAGAACCCCTGGACATCTGCCTATGTGGTACCCTTCCAGACATCTGGGTATGGCTGCTGTGTTGGGATGCATGTGCCATGGATACCACACTGTCCTGGCCAATGCCAGCTGTATGCTGTCCCTCAGCTATGGGCATTGGTGGTGGATGTATTGGCAGTATGACTGTATGCATGGATGGGGTGGACAGCTGTGTACTGTCAATTGGTGGCCCAACGACAGAACCTGGAAAACACGCCTGTGCCTCAACACACCTAACTTCATTATCACTGTGTGGCTGAGTGACATCAGTTTCCCTGCTGCAGTGAACCAGCCCTAACACAGCACCTGTGGGAGGAAGACAGGAAACACACTTTACGACCTGTACATGATGTCAGCACACATGCAAACATGAAGACATGAACACATGCACACATGAACACATGCACACATGCACACATGAACACATGCACACATGCACACAAATACACTCCTCACTACAGCAGATACCCATACACACCACCAGCAATCCAAAACATACTCAACAGTGGTTGAAGATGGGTTACAGTATCACAAGGCAAACAGTCATATCACACGTGTCAGCATGCAGAAAATTTGTTGCTCAAGACCATGCAGTGCAAGTGTAAACAGCCCTTGTTAATAACAGTATACATGGCTTTGATGCATGTGTGTTGTTGTTCAGTGATTGGCCTCACCCTGGAACGTGATGTGTACATGGACACAACATTGCTGTGCAAGTATTAAAAGGTCTGCAATGTCCTGTGCACCATCACTCACAGGTATACATACCATGGCTGGATGTGTATCTGTGTGTCACATAGATATCCATTTCTGATTACAGTGTCTGTGCCTGTAGCAGATAATTGTAGACACAGGTTTAGCACATGCATGCTATGTATACACACAGGATGAGTGGTGCATGTATATGTGATGGAATACCATTGTTTAACATGGCCATTGTACAGTGGTTATGGTGAGTGTAGGACATATTGTGGACATGCCAGTGCCAGCCATGACATGGCATGCTACAACATGACTGCAGCATTGAACATCACACATACCCATTGTGTGTCATGTGACCTATACACTCAATAGTATTACAAGACATATATGTGTCACTTTGTACAAATAGTGATTGCTATGCATATTGTGTATAGGTGCATATGTTTGCACACACACAACATTGAGGTGCATAGCAATGACTGCTATGTGTAATACTGTGGTCACTGTAACTGGATGGGGTGTAGTACCATGAGCCATCATCATCATGCATCATGTGGTCACTCAAGGCTACTAATGTGTGCCAGACTGCCACCTAGCATGCTGTACCTGAACTGCAGTACCATGGCTACATTCACAATTACACAGCCACTTGTTACATGGGTTTGTAAGGTGCCCAATAGGGAGCATTGTCTAACATGAATGTGTTATGTGTTGAAGAGTGTCACACAGCCCCATGATAGGCCTCTACCCCTCAGGTATATTATGTGTGCTGTGTGGATGACATGTGGGATACTGAAGTGTGACCTTACAGCGGGTGTCTGGATACGCCATGTGTAGCATGTTAAGGTGTACTGCATATGGCAAAGTTGTGTATGTTGTGTACATGTGTATCAACTATGCCTATCCAATGTCCAGTACGGTGTTGCCACAATTGTGTGCGATGCTCTGTGTATTGCATGTGATTGAGGCAGCTACTGACATTACTGAGATGTGCATAGTCTCACAGCAAACATGCACAGCATGCATTATGCGTAGGTGTGTTACGTGTACATGGCCTACACCTCACCTATGACACGCACATTTCATTAGCAATATTACATTTATAACACACTCACCAGCATCGTCCGGCTGCCTTGCTGTCACACCAGAGGGACCTACAAGAATATGAGACAGTTTGTCAGTGGCCACAACTGTGGCATTGCTACTGTGAGTTTGCTAAACTACAGTAGTACAACAGTTGACAGTCACAGGCGTACAGATTATATTCCACATATCAGTATTGCACAACACTAGGCAGCACAACTGCTAAACACACAGTACACATCTCACATATGTATAATCTACCAATACAGGTAACAGTAGTCTACAGACAGGGCATGTTACCTGCACGCTCCATGTCAACATGCTGGGTGGCTCTGGCCTCCATGATGATACATGTATGTTGTAGTTGGCCAGGAGCCACCATGCTTATGAGCAGCTCCTCCACTCTGATGAGGGGGGATGAATGGCTACCCCACCACCTGTGGCAAGCTGTTGTCTACAGATATCAGACGCATGCTGCCGGACATGTCTAATTAAATCACTGCAGTAATGGCGTACCTGCTCATATGTCCAGTTATGCATGCCTGTGTCATTTACCCAATGAACAAGCTCTTGCCACAGTGCAGTCCGCTCATGCTGGTCCTGGCTGGTTCTAGAGAACAGCAGGGTGTAGTGCTGCACCAGGCTGCTGTGTATTTCCTGTTCCTCTGCAGCTGTATAACACAAGTTGCGTTGGTGGGACATGCCCCTGGAAGACAATTAAACAATATGTGTGAGCAAGTCATGTGGCACACTTAACATTCTAAAGTACAGATATCAATTAACTGCCATATATGGCATCTGATTGGCTGTCAGAGGATACACACATTCAATACCAGATATTAGTGCTCAGGCCACAAATGGCTGACAGTGCCTGGCACGCTCTATATATCAAACCATGTTCTGCACAGCAGCAAAGAGAAGCCAGTATGTAAGACTATACACCAGTACATGGCACACTGTATGTGACACAATGCACCACCTAGCCACAGGAGGTATATATCAAGCTAATGCATAAAGAAAGATGTCATCCATTGAAATGAATGTAAAGTGCAGTTACAGTATTACCAGTATACCACCCTAGTTGTTGATGCCAAACCCCTGCCTAACATATGTGCACAGTTGTTAATATAGGTGGCATACTGCTGTACTAGACTATACATGTTGCTAGATACACACATATACCCTGTAACACACATATGATTGAGGGCATGGTACAGGCATAATTACACACACATCAGACATACATACAACACACAAATGTATGCCAACCCAGATGAGCTTTACCTGTGTACCATAAAGTACTGTGTGTCACTACTTACAAAACCTTATGCCTGAGGTATGTAATCTGTGAGGACTACAGGGAACACACCAAACAGTGTTTCCAAGCAATGTGAACATACACCATACTGTACTGTTTAGGCCTACAGCTTCAGGTAGTACTACAGTTCATATGGGAGTTGGATTCACCAGCAGTACCACTCACTAAGCATACATGTATTGCTTTAGCCTACAATGGGACACCACAGTCGACAACAAGGGACTATGTCACACCATATGCCATACTATTTTTCTGCCTAGCAATAGCATACACATCTTTTGCTGGGATCACAGTTGGACACAAACTACCATGACAGAAACAATTTCACAATAAGCTATCACACCTTTACAGACCTTGCACACATTCACCACCACATTCATCATCACACTTAGTCAACCTCACATAGCAATTATTGCACTAAGTACATGTGTGTGTGTGTGTGTGTGTGTGTGTGTGTGTGTGTGTGTGTGCATCGTGTCATAGGTAGGTAATACGCTATTGGCCCTAGGGCCTACAGCAGCCTAGCCATATGCTACCCTGGCCTTTGACACACATGTAATTTAATTTCACTTGCCCCTGTCAACCAGAGCCACAGAGGTGATTCCCAGGGTGTATTTCCTATCTCCCAACCAATCATCAGAAGTATTTATGACAACTGCTAATGAGGAGCTTTGTTTGCTATTGATAGGTGGTTTGTTCCAGAGTATGGCATGTCTCTGAGATGAGAATCTATCCCTCCAGCATATGCTGTTTAGTGAGCTGACAAGGTTTAGGGCCCTAGAGCGTGTAGCTGGGAGGGATTGTAATATGTTTACGTGGAGGATGTCCAACAGCTATGGGTGTGACATAGCTCTGTAGGTTAGGCAGAGGTCATCTCTGGGTAGGCGGTATGCAACACAGTCTAGCTGTGGTTTTGTGAGTCGGTCTGCATAGGGCATCTGTTTGATGCTGGTATTACTCTTTGTGAGGTATGTCTGTGGCCTTTCCAGTTGCTGTAGTTGTCATGTGAGGTACATACCACATGGGGCATTGTACTCTATAATGGGTTGTAAGTGTGATGAGTAGAGGGGAACACTGACCTATATTTTCCTAGATGGCACACCTTTTGTGATAACGTGCACCACGTAGACAGATTACATGACTAGTGTGGCACTGTGATTATCAAAGGGGAGGCTACTGTCCACCTGTGTCCCATGTTCCCTTATCACACCTTCGGTGTTAGGTAAACTACCACCTATGTGGTAGTTAATGGGTACAGTGTTTTGGCAAGAAGGGATGACACTGCAGTGTCAACACTGAGCTTCAGTCCATGCCTTGGTCACCAGGCACCTGTCGTAGTAAGTATGACCCTTTGTCTCTCTCTCTCTCTCTCTGTATATATATATATATATATATATATATATATATATATATATATATATATATATATATACACATATATACATACATATACACATACATATAAACATCCATTGCTGTACATATAGGCACATATACAGTCCACTTTTCATGGTGGGAATATCAATTATGCGACAGTTGTGAGCTATACAATTATGTAATAATATTGCACAGTGTTGTGCAGAATGCATTGAAGATGTCCTCAGCCTATCTAGCTTTAGCAGGCCTCACTGGCTGCAACACTGCAAAACTGATAAATCATACCCACAGCATTTAACCACCACATGTCATATACCAGCACTGCATGCTGTTTGCTTTGCCACACACTACAACCTACATAGAAATATACACATAACAACCTTCAACAATATATATACATATATATATATATATATATATATATATATATATATATATATATATATATATATATATATACCCTTCACAAACAGTTGCAGTATGTCCCTTGCCCTATGCTCATGTACAGATACATATAGATACATACTGCTGTCACATATGGATGATTCACAGTATGTAGAGTACTCTTCAAAAACATCTACTACATGCCAGTAAATACATATGTGTTACATACCTTTCCTTTGTATTTCTCTGTTCCGTCTGTTTTTAAAGGAAATAATTTTTTTTTGGTTTTCTGTCTGTTGATGTTGCTCTTTCTTTTTCTGTGTCTGTCTGTTTCTGTCTCTTTGTCTTTTTCTGTGTCTCTGTCTCTGTCTCTCTCTCTCTCTCTCTCTCTCTCTCTGTTGCTGCAATGATATTATTGCATGTGTGGACAGCAAGTACAGCCTGCTTTTCTAGGTATCTGCACATGTGCATGTGATGGCCTCTGCACCAATTGGTGGCCACCATTTAGTAATAGCATGCAGCCTGCTGTGTGGTAATTGCAGTACTCACTGTCATAGCAGCCCACTGCTATAAAATGCTAAGTTAGGTAGGCGTAGCCCTTTCAGCTTTCCAAAGTGGGGCCCATGCTTGTTTGCTGTGGACACCATTGTGTCAGTCAGAAGGTTGGTATACTTCTTATATTATTATTGTGTGATGTTTATCTTGCTGAACATACAGGGTTGCTGTGTACCTGTTAGTCTATCAAGGCAAGTAGTCTGTCTGCGTAGCTCCCACCTGTGGACATATCCAGATGGTAGCTAGAGGTTAGCCTATTATTCTTTGTCTGTGCACCACACCGGTCTTTTCAGCACTGGAACAATGGCATTGCCACAGTTGGTTGCTACCAGTACATGGCTACATCCTTTGATATTTCTGTGTTGTACTCCTACATAAGGGTATGCTTGTGGGACTCCTTCCAAAGCTATTTGCAGAGTGTGTAACAGCAGAAAAGCTGATATGCCTGTGTGTTTCTGCCAGGCCTCTGATACACTCAGGTATATATTTGAACAGCCCCAGGGAAAGGTACATATAAGTGAGGTACACCTGTAATATATTACAGACATTAAGTTGAGACTGTGAGAGAATCAGAGCATATGTATTAATACACCTTTTCTGACGTGCAAGCAGTGTCTACTCTTACTTATTGACATTATTCATTAAGTGTAATTCCCCACTTTTCTGCCTAACGTCTGTACTTTTCAGAAGGATTCAGAGGGACACAGCTAACATTTGTTTATGAATCAGGGACATCCCTGACAAGCAGTCACAGTTGGGAAGTATGGCCTCTGCCCTATTCAAATATGCCAGTGTTTATCCTGCTCTGATACTGTGTGGGGTTTGTAAAGTGCTACTGTAACATTATTTCCTGCTAGAATGGCTGGTTCTCTTTTCACAGTCATATCATGCAATTCCACAACAACTGCTGGTAAGGATCCACAAAACAAGATTTGTGTTATGGCATTCCTATTTTCCCTTTACATTCACTCATTGTAATGCATGATATATTTATTACAGCATCAACTTGTTGTATGTCTACTGTGGCTTAGTGGTACTTTATGCAGTGTAGTGTGTCCAAAGTCTGGGTTTCGAGACTGACAGAGGTGTTTTATTTTGCTGCTCAGCAGAAAAAGGGCCCTGCCATGCAGAGTGACTAAGGCACTTTTAAGCAGTTGTAAGCGAGTTTGCATGACACTTAGCGATGCTTAGCTAAGTGCACACAAGCACACACTCGCGCACACCCGCTAACTACTGCTTAAAAGTGCTTACTCCAGCTAACCCCCACGCTAATTTCTTTGAAAGAAAAGAAAATGGGGAGCTAGGAAAGCGGTGAAAAAAGGGGGCACAAAGAGGGAAAGACAGTAGGGAAACCACCTCGGGATGTGCAGGACAGGTGTAGGGAAGGTCCATAGCTGCCCATTTCTTTACCAGCAACAGCTGTGCATATGATAGAAATTTGGAGTGAAATTTGAAACCTTCTACCCCTGAGAGATGGGTGAGGACAACAAAGTATGTTGTACTGCCAATTATAATTATCAGTTTACATGTCCAGTGGACATGTGTGCGAAATGGGCACCTATGTATGGGGCGTACTTTTTTTGTTGGAACAGATTGCCCTTTTTTTTTGTTTTTTCAGGTGAGAGTGGAATGTGAGGTAGAGGAAATAGGTATATTTGGGGAGGTAGGTTGGGGAGGTAAACAGACAAGGCAAACAAGATGCATACAGGGGTGGAATATGACACATGTGGTGGGTGAACACAATTGACGGGGACGGATGTTTGGATATCGTAAGCCCATGAGCCCACAGATGGCAACAGTGGAACTGAGATCCCCACCCATGGGCAGTCACCACTGCACCTTCACAGCCCAGAGGATGGCTGTGCTGAGGGCTGAGTAGGAGGGGCAGGCTCACCCATGAGTTACACCACTCGTGCCTTGAGCTGGCGTAGAGGATCAGCGACCAAACGCTTGATCTCCCTACGCACAACCTGGACCATTCAGAGGGTGATAGGTGGCCCTCCTCTGGCCATGCTGGCATGGGGGGATGAGCCCCATCCCCTGCAGTGCTTCCACCCAAAGGTGGCACAGGGCCACCGGAGGAGGAGGTCCTGGGCTGGGCACTGGACATGCTGGTGCCAGGTGCCATCACCAGCTGAGGTGGGAGAGGAGGGTCCGCTGGGACCGGCCTTCCCATACGTTCTATGTTTAGCAGGATTTAATGACAGTATGGGTTAGTAACAGACAACAGCATTCCAAATTAGTTGTAACAGCATGCAGTAGTATTCCCATTAACCCAACACACAAGAATTCCAACAGTTGAACAGCAAGCATAACACATGCATATTTAGAACAACAGTGGACATTCCAACAGCATGCAGGGTTGATTGGTGGCAACAGGCCACCAAGATTGTGGTATGTGAACAGGGCACATGCATCAAAGTACATGCAGATATTTATAAACCAATAGGACATATGTCCCAACAAAGTTTTTCAGATTACACATACCCATTTAGGTGTGGAATGGCATTATTTATGAGCATAAAGTAGGGTGTAAAAAGCTCACTCCATTAACAACTTATATATACTTATAACTTTCCTCTACATTCCTACTGACTGCAGGTATATATCTCCTACATGTATTATTACACTAGGCAGTGTCCATTAAATTGTGAAATGGGTTTTGATAGTTGTTTATATACCTGACCTGTATCTGACATACAAACTGTTCAAGATGCAGATGTTACTGCTACATATTTATATATTTAATTTATATTCATATATCTACATATCTGGCTGTCTTCAGGTGACATTATTAGCTACATTTAAACAGACCCATACATTTCCAGCAGCACACTGACATTTCTGGGGAACACAATCACAAGGTACTCATGTGCCAGATTAACCTGTACATGCTAGCCATGAGCCAACAGTTGAGGACTGTATATATGCTTAAGAGCTACTGGCATTCCCTTCATCCACTTTATATGGACCTACTCAAGTGTGGATTGACAGCACTTAATACAACTGTACTATTTCCATAATGCAAGGGTACAACAACATATCAAAGAAAGTGACATGGACAGTCCAGGAATTATACCTTTATTAATTACATTACACACTTTTGTAATGGCTCTCTCATTCATTTCATTTTTTGGTGCATGCAGAATACTTTTATTCCAGACTTATTATACCTTTATTAATGGGTTACAACACTCTTTTTCAGGCTCTCTCCCTTATTTTATATAACAGGACATGCAGAGAAGTTATTCAAGACTTACTAGACCTTTATTAATAGGTTACAACACTCTTTTTCAGGCTCCCTCACTTATTTTATATAATAATACATGCAGAATAATTACTAACCTGCCTGGTGGTGCAGCCTTAGCAGCCTATCTGCATAGGCTTGCCGATTCGCAGCATGGACACCTGCAGCTGTGAAGTAAATGAAGGGATATTGAGACATACTTATCCATTATATAGACTACAATAGCATTTCTTACTTACTTCATTCCATGGCTACCTACTCAGTAGTGGGGCATCTTGCATGTCATGGCCTCCTGTATCCATCGGCTCAGTTGGTCCTGCTTCCATCCCTTCAGGTCTGCATGGTGGTGACGGACCTGCTCACCAGTCCGAGGGATGCCTGTAGCACTGGTGAGATCATGAGCTAACCGGTTCTTGAAACTGGCCCTGCAGGAGTCTTAACTCATGATGGTGGACAAGGAGCCAAACCATGTATTTTGACTCCTCGATGCCCCACCATTGCGCTTGAAAGCGAGTACCCTCTCCAGCACCAGCCATTCTGACTGCAGATGGGAGCTACAACCGGTTATGGCGAGTATTCCCACCTATGGAGCTTAAATATGCCTCATTTCCCACACTTATTTGTGATTGGCCGTTTTTGAAAATTCTCAGCTAACAGCAAACCTGCTTAGCAATGGTTAAACTTCCATTTATAAGCATATGTATGTTATCAGTGCATGTTTAGGCTAAGTGTCATGGCTTAGTGGTTCAGTACTTTGATTATGATGCACAGTGTCCTGGGTTTGAACCTTGTCATTGCTTTTTATTTTACTACTGTCCAGACAGGCTACGGGGTGTGGCTGTGTTTAGGTGACTTTGCTCAACTTTGCTCTACGTTGCTCCACGTTGCCCGACGGTGCGCTGGTTAGCGCGCAAACCTATTGCGCTAGGTAAAGTGCTGCTTAGCTATGGGCAACTATATTGCGCTAGATAAAGTGCTGCTTAGCTATGGGCAACTATATTGCACTGGGTACAACGCTGCTTAGCTATGGGCACTTATATGTCAATATCCTAAATGCTGCTCACCTTCTTATATTTTTATATATACATTTTGTTCACTAATACATAGGCCATTTCAATACTTTTTACTAAAATTTCATTCATATATGTCAGGAATTATTTTATATACTAATTTAAAACATAAAATCGAAAGGGGAGTGGTGGGACTAGAACCGGGAATGTCTCATCTTTGTGCGAAGGCTCTACCACTACACCATTGCTATTTGGCTTAATTTGCATAAACATTTCCTATTATGCTCTTCGATGTCGAAATTGCTACCTGTAGCTAAGCAATGGGCACACCCGCGCAAACACGTGCAAATACGGGCAGCTATATCGGGAATTATAAAAAAAATAAAATAAAAAGTTTACATTTTACAATTACAAAGGGGTTTAGTATGTGGGGATGTGTACTGTTTGCTATGTGTACATTTCAGCAGACTCGCTCATTGCACTTGTCATTTTCACATTTATATAGTTGCAGGGGCGTGGATATTTGGACTGCTCGGCAGTCTGACACACCCCCTGCACTCCTACACACTCCGTGTTAGCCAGGGAGTTGAGTCAGCATGCCCTCATGCATATGCATGATGTGCTGACGTCATAGTCTTAGATGGCCATCTCCGAGTAGGGCTTCGTTCATCCTACACAGAGGATTACTGAATCCCCCCCCCCCCACCGTCTGTACCAATATCCAGTTTCAATTTAAAACACTGTTTATTAATTCTGAGATTCTGTTACCATTCCGATATCTTCTTGTACTGTTCCTACCTTCTGAAATGAGAGAATTACTCTTTCTGTTTCAGGTGGGTGGCTGCGGTGGTGCAGCTGTTAGCATTGCTACCTCACAGCAAGAGGTTCTCCAGTTCAATCCTCAGTTGGAGTGCCTTCTGTGCAGAGTCTGCATGTCCTCCCTGTGATTGTGTGGGTTTTCTCCCAAAGACATGCTGTAAGTGGATTGGATACTCTAAATTGGCCCTAGGTGTGAGTGTGCCTTCCGTGGAAGGTTGGGTGCCAGGCTGGCAACTCGACACTGTAAAACTCCACTGCTAATCATGAGCAGACAGGTGATCTGCTACAGTGACCCCTAAATGGGAAAAGCCAATAGAAGAAGACTTTTTCTATTTCAGGTACTTCCATCAGAAAGGTTTGTTGGCATAGTATTTTACCTTTACAGCATTCTATGTTTTTAGCTTACAAATTTTTAAACCACGATGCATTTTTCTAAAGATTCTACAAAATTGATTAAAAACTGGACAATTATTTTCATCCTGGTTTTAAATGAACTCAGAACATACAACTTGAATTTTAATTGTTTTGTACTATTTGTGTACTTCATGGCTCTCTTTCTGGTCAGAATTACAGCTAATGTCTATTTTCAATTTATGCTTCACTTTTACTTTATTAGTTGAGTGAGAGTTTTAGTTAGTTGTGGTGGTGCAGTGGTTAGCATTTTTGCTGCACAGAAGAGGCTCTCTGGTTCAGTTCTTGGCTGGAATGCCTTCAGTGCAGTCCCATGTTCTCCCTGCAGTCAAATGAGGTTTAAAGACATGCAGGTAGGTGCATATGTTTGCATGTGCCTTCTGTGAAGGTTGGGTACTGGGCTGGCAACTTGACACCACAAAAACTCTACTTCCAATCAAATTGCAGACCAGTGATCTGCTGTGGCAACCTCTAACGGGATAAGCTGAAAGGCATTGCTAGCCAACTGAGAGTTTTAACTTGCAGACTACTGTTTTCTCAGATTTATTTATTTACATCTGTTTTCAAGAATAGTCTGACTGGAAAGTGCCCCTTTCCAGTGGAGGCCCAGGGATAAAAGCTCCACATAAAATTCCAAAATTCAATACAAAATTCATCAGTACAATATACAATACACCTGAGTAAGCAGCAAGTCAATGTAATTTTCACAATACACCTTACATAGTGGATTAAACATAATTTGTTAAAGACAAGCAGGAAAATACAAGCAGGAACTTGGATAATTACATAAAGCTGAGGAAATTAATGTAGTATTGAGAGAGAAGCATAATATAGGAGCTAGGGGTAATAGTAAGCCAGAATAGTTAATGTAGTATTGAGAGAGAAGCATAGTATAGGAGCTAGGGGTAATAGTAAGCCAGAATAGTTAATGTAGTATTGAGAGAGAAGCATAGTATAGGAGCTAGGGGTAATAATAAGCCAGAATAATTAATGCAGTATTGAGAGAGAGAGAGAGAGAGAGAGAGAGAGAGAATAAGCCAGGTGAGTTAATGCAGTATTGAGAGGGAAAGAATAGTATTTTAGCTGGGAGTGGATCATGAGCAAGACCAAGTATCCATCAGATGTCTATTTACATTATTTATAAAGGATGTATGTGTAGAGTCTAGTCTTAAAAGGTATGGAATGTTATTACACATTTTAGAAACATGACATGAGAATAGTGAGTCTCCTGTTGAGTTTATTGGTTTGGGCATACATAATATGTTTTTATGTCTTGGACATAGGGTTTTATTTGGTATATACTGACCAGGCATGTGCATTTTTCACGTTTGTGGATCAGAGTATGTGCCATACTCATTTGTGAGCAAGACAAACAGGGAGGGACATCTAACAAGAGCAGTTTTTTTTAAGGATAAGCAATGGTATGACCTGTATAGCAGGTTAGCTGTGAATGTCACTGTGTTGTTATTGTCCTGTTCTAGCAGGTTCATTTAGGTGGCTTGAATACTGATAAGTATTGGGGATCCCCTACTGGAAAGGTTGGGAGTAGGTATACTGTGGCTATACACATTTTTGCATTTTCACTTAAGAGTGTGGGAGTGAGTGCGTAAATTATTTTCCAGTATAGATTGTTAGTAGTTGGTGATAAATGCATTTTTCTAGAAGCTGATCTAAGGGGTAGAGGTTAGCAAAGGCCCAATAGTTGGTCATGCCTGTTGATTGTCCATCTTTATGAAGTGGCAAAATGCTGGATTTCTTCCTGTGTAGAGGAACATAGCTCTCTTTGATGGAGTGCTTGATTATGATATTTACCAGTTACTGTGTCTGCTGCTAGTTTAGCATAGTCAGCAGGAAGATTATCTGGAGTGAGTATGGTAGGCTTAAGTATGAGGAGAAGCTTTTTAATGGAAAATTTGTATAGGTTTGAGGGATATTTTATATGTTCATTGAATGGTCTCTTCTATAGGTACAGAGTTAGCTGTGTGAGGCTACTGTTTGAATGAAGAATGTGTTGAATTAGCAAGCTATATTTTCTGAGAAGTTGGTTGTTGTGGAGTTTGGTTGAGTTATGCAGCCTGGGTTGATGAGTTTGTTTAGAAAAGATCATAACAATTTAAGGTTAGTATGACTTGTGTTTTGCTGATTGGTGCAGAGAATGTGTATGTTTGGAGGTTATGGTTTATTGATTGATGATTTAAATAAAAAAGTTAGAATGAGTGGGGGAGCTAGTGGAGGAAGTGAATGCAATAAGTGGAAGGGTATGGATTTTTATTGGTTGGCTGTGGAAGGCAGGTAGGGATAAAAGAGTCTAAATATAGAAATAGGCAGGGTGGGTGGGATTGGGGGAGGAGAGTTAGTGTAGGGGAAATAATTCTTGTAAACGAAAATGTCTAATTTCACTTGTTCTGCATACATTCAGCACTTTTCATGCCTGCTTAGACTCTTAAAAACATGTCCATTGTCTTGCATTCTTTTTATACCACAATTTTCTGTCTCTTATCAGTGAATCATGTGACTCACCAAATCCGTAATCTTTGGTTCTATTCTTTCAGCTTGGTAGCAAAGAATTTTATAATTTCCATGGAGCCTAGATTTTTTTTGTAAAAAAATAAATAACAAATAAATGGAAGATTTTCTCAGATTGCAATAATTGTAGATGAGATTGTCTAATTTCACTTGTTCTGCATACATTCAGCACGTTTCATGCCTGCTTAGACTCTTAAAAACATGTCCATTGTCTTGCATTCTTTTTATACCACAATTTTCTGTCTCTTATCAGTGAATCATGTTCATAGGTTCATAGGTTCATAGGTTCATACTAGGCTATCTGCCCGAGGGCATTTATAAGCCTAGCCCATAGTTTTGTGGCTTACGCCTCCCCTTTAGGTTGGAGAAACTATGCCCATTATTTAGCTGTGCCTCTGTCTAGCAGTGACACTGAGGTAACCCCTGGGGTGTATCTGCGATCTCCCATCCATTGGTCAAGATTTCTCTTAAACAAGGCCAGCGAGGTGCTTTGCCTCACATAAACCGGGATTTTGTTCCACAGCATAGGGAGTCTTTGGGTGATGAATCTATCCCTCCAGCACGTCCTATTAATAACCGTGTCTAGGTTTAAGTCTCCGCCCTTGTGGCTCTGAGGGATCTAGATTTTGAGATGACGCATGTTCATCAGGTCTGGGTTTGACATTGCCTTGTATGTCAGGCATAGGTCCCCTCTGAGCAAGCCGTACGCAACTGAATATAACTGGAGTTCTTTCAGTCCGGCAGCATAAGACAGATTTTGAGACCCTTTATCCTTTTGGTGAGGAACTTCTGTGGCCTCTCCAGCTGCTGCAAGTGTCGGGTCAGGTACATTCCGAATGGGGCATTGTACTCAATCATTGGTCTGATGAGTGATGAGTATAGGGGGACTATGACTTCCCTTGATCTGGATGTGAATCCCTTCATGATAAGGTGGGCAATGTAGAAGGTCTTCCTAACTACTTTAGCAATATGACTGTCGAATGAAAGGCTACTGTCAACCTGGGTTCCTAGGTCCCTAATAACTTCTTCTGTGTTCAGGATTGCCACCTTTTTGGTAGCTAGAGGTGACCTTATTTTTCCCGAAGGGTATGACTATGCATTTCTTGGCATTTAACTTAAGGCCATGGCTCTGGCACCAGTTATCCGTTTCTGTGAGACCCTTCTGGAGGATATCTGTGTCGGATGTGTTTTCAACTACGCACCCAGTTTGCAGTCATCTGCAAACTTTGTCAGCCATAACCCTCCTGTGTTTGCTTGTACTTCAGAAAAGTAGATGCCAAACAAGAGTGGGCCCAGGACTGAGCCCTGTGGGACACCACTTGTGACAGGCTTTGAGTCTGACATGGCACCAGCAACCCTGACCCTGTGTGTTCTGTCGCTCAGCCAGTTTGCAACCCATCTTGTAATGTATGGGTTTACATTTAAGTTGATGAGTTTTTCAATGATACCCGAGTGGGGTATTGTATCGAAAGCCTTCGCCAGGTCTAGGTAGGCTGTATGGACTGCCTTTCCCTCATCAATGGCCTTGGTGACTGTTAAAAGGCATGATCTGCCTTTGACAAAGCCAAACTGGGTTGAATCCAAAGTCTGCAAATTCCTATGTCTTTATTTATGAGATCCATTATGATCCTCTCCATGGCTTTGCAGATAAGGCTTGTCAAGCTAATGTAATTTCCAGGGTCGGTGGGCGCCGCCTTTGTGGAGTGGGACCACAGTCGCCAGCGCCATTCCTAGTGCTGGCAAACGATCCGGAGGCGAGACTAAGATTAAACAGCTGTCCTAACTGTGGATTTAATTCCTCGTTGAGTTCATGGAGCACACAGCCGGGGACACCATCAGGTCCCATGGATGCTGTGTTCTTGGTGAGAGCAGTTCTCACCTGGGCGTTAGAGATGTTGGGGCTACAATCATTTGGTATAGATATCTCTCCTTGGGGAGGGGAAGTTTGCACTGAACCTGTCAGCCAGTATGTTGGCAATGTCTGTAGGATCAGTAATCTTCACATCATTATGAACTAATTCTGAGCATATCTGGGAGTTTCCTCCTAGGTTTCTGACATAGCTAAAGAATGCCTTATGGTTGTCTTTAGAGTCCTTAGCTATTTTTCTCTCAAAATTAGCTTTGGATGATTTTATGAGAGCTCTCAGCTTTTACTTATAGTGATCAGCGGTGTCTTACCTTTAAGGATTTTGCTCTATCTTGTAGTAGCTTTCTCCTTTTGTTGTAGAGTTTGTTTATGGCTGGGGTCCACCAAACTGGACGCTTGCCTTTGGTACAAAGAGTCTTTGTTTTGCTTGGGATTGCCTGATCCATGCAGCCTGCAGGTGCTGGTAGAAGGCATTTGTCAGTGATTCTGCGGTTTGAGTAATGTTAACCGCTGGCTCAGGGGCCTTAAAGGAGACCACACTAGTCTTTAGGAGTGTGAAGTCGGCTTTCGAGAAATCCTTTACTGTGGTCTTTTTCATTTGGTGGGGCGGGATGAGGACCTCCAGCGAGATTAGTTTGTGATCAGATCTCACCAGTGAGGGGTATACTTCTGGCACTGAACATTGTGCTCCCATGTTTGTGATGATGAGATCAAGTATGTTCTCTCCTCTTGTGGGGATGGTGACTAGTTGTTCCATGGCATTTGAGTTTATGAATTCCAGGAACTTTTGGGTTTGAGTAGTGTTCCCAGTCTATATTTGGGTAGTTGAAGTCACCTAGTATGATGGTGTTTGGAGATACATTTATCCCCTCCAGTGTTTTCAGGAAGGCCATATGAGGTTCCTGAGTTTGCGAAGGTGGCCTGTAACATGCTACAATTTGCAGAGCAGTCTTGCCTATGGTTAACTGCACCTGGATGGTTTCCGATGCATCGTGCGATGCCACCAATCTTGAGGTGTGGGTGTCCTTGATGAATATGGATACCCCTCCTCCTTCTTCTGGTGTTGTCCGGGTTTTGGGGAACGCATGATATGAGGTAAAACCTGATAGTGCTGGGGTGCTCTCAGGAGCCTTGAACCAGGTTTCTGTCACAGCACAGACATCGATGTTCTCCATACTGAGAAGGGCCTTGAGTGCATCTTGAGGTTGAGACTTCTGGCATTGAGCAGCATTACCCTTAGTTTTTTTCTTTGTTTTGTTCTAGGGTGGTAGGTTTAGAATTTGAGCCTTGCCTAAAAAGGCACTATGGGGTGGCAAGAGCCTTTGCCAGAATCCGGAATCCCAGGGTGACAAGTGCAAGCCGTCCGCTATGAACAGCGTGGCTTGTCCAACATGTCATCCCAGGCAGACAGACATTGGATCCCCTTTGAATGACACCAGAATTTAAGCCAATTGTTAAAGCTGATCATCTTATCTCTGTATTGTGGCATCATTCTCGGTGAAGGTAGGATACTGCTCAAGGTCAGGGTCATACCTGCTTGGGCTACATAATCAGAGAGCTCCTCTATGTCTCTTTTCATGTAGTCAGGAGTCAGGTCATTAACACCAGCGTGGACAATGATTGAATCGTACCTGCTGTTGAGAGACCTGAGTGCATGTGTTATGTGGCGGATTCTAGCACCCGACAAGCAGCTTACTGTGACCTTCTCCTTACTCAGTCTGGTGAGCGGGACGCCAGTGTGTCTGACTATGGAGTCACCAATGACTAGTGTGTCTGGCATTGTGTTTGGCCTTAAGGGCTGTGACTGTTTGACACTCTGACTATGAGGTCTATGTGTTGCAGGTGTTGTGTTTTGAGGTGGTAGTTGTTTGCGTGTCTGCTTTGGTGGCCTCTGCTGTTTTGGTAGATTTTTGATCAGAGCCTCCGAGTATGTCTTTGTGTGTATATGTGTATGATTTGAGGTTGTGATGGTACTATGTGAGACTGGGTCTATAGTGTATGTGGTGACCTTCTCATCCTGTCTGGTCTTGCCAGTCCTGTGTTGAGAGAGCTCAGCCTCCAGTTTGGCCGTATAAGTGCATCTCGCATGTATTTGTGTTTTGTGGGAGGAGGAGAGGGTTGTCTGTGTACATGAGGCAGTTGTAACATTGCCTCAATATTCCCAGGTTCACCAGCTGAGTAGGAGACGACACTAGCAACTGATCCCTCGACATGCTAGAAGGGAATAGACAAAAAACTTTAAAAGAGTTTTCGGGGATGTGGGTGAGCAAGAAATGGGGTTTGCCTTTTTGGGGTACTAACTATACCTAGAGTGCTGTATCAAGGTGATAAGTACTGTAGGAGCAAGTGCTAGGTTTTACAGATAGAGTATAGTCTACTTGGAGTCAAGTAGAGATGATCTTTTAGTTATAGGATACAGGTTAGATCAGTAGTATAGTTCAAGGAAGGTAGTTTTAAGGAAAATTTGAAGAGTGGAATTTTGATGGGCCAATTTGTTTCAACTTTGCTAACCCCCGCTCCCCTAGTGTGCAACTGTGGTAGCTCACTTTAAATCGCTCTAAATGCGGCGCTTAGCGTGTTTTATACCAGGGGGCTGGAAAAAGCTAGAAACTGGCCCCAAATGACCAATAAACTACTAGTTACTGTCTGAAACCTCACAAAACTGGACCAAAAGGCAGCTCAATGCTTCCTCCTCCCACTGGTAAGCAAGGTAACTTCCTTCCCCAAATAAGGCAAGGAATCAGTACACAGGAACCACAAACAAAGCCCAGGAATCAGCAAACTCTGAAACTGGACTAATCTAACCCAGTAAAGCAGGAAAAACAAGAGATTTTTTTTTTTTTTTTTCAAAGAACAGGCAGGTACAGCAAACACTTATAAATGCTATTAACCAGCTATTACAGCTAACACAGAAGAAATGCTACAATACAGTTTATAAGTAACAAACAGAGATTATAAGTGCAAAATTAAGTTAAATGCAGAAAAAAACAGTTGCAATGTAACAGCAAGGCAGGCGAGATACAGTCGCTAGGTATTCAGATGATAAAAGCAACAAAAAAATACTTATTTATCAAGAAAAGTCGCTTTTTCAGCTCTCTGTAGCCTGGATAACTCTGCTGGCCCACGTGGAGTCTGTGCTGAGTAGGTACATGCTGGAAAACACGTGTTTAGCGTGTTTTATACCAGGGGGCTGGAAAAAGCTAGAAACTGGCCCCAAATGACCAATAAACTACTAGTTACTGTCTGAAACCTCACAAAACTGGACCAAAAGGCAGCTCAATGCTTCCCCCTCTCACTGGTAAGCAAGGTAACTTCCCTTCCCCCAAATAAGGCAAGGAATCAGTACACAGGAACCACAAACAAAGCCCAGGAATCAGCAAACTCTGAAACTGGACTAATCTAACCCAGTAAAGCAGGAAAAACAAGAGATTTTTTTTTTTTTTTTTCAAAGAACAGGCAGGTACAGCAAACACTTATAAATGCTATTAACCAGCTTTTACAGCTAACACAGAAGAAATGCTACAATACAGTTTATAAGTAACAAACAGAGATTATAAGTGCAAAATTAAGTTAAATGCAGAAAAAAACAGTTGCAATGTAACAGCAAGGCAGGCGAGATACAGTCGCTAGGTATTCAGATGATAAAAGCAACAAAAAAATACTTATTTATCAAGAAAAGTCGCTTTTTCAGCTCTCTGTAGCCTGGATAACTCTGCTGGCCCACGTGGAGTCTGTGCTGAGTAGGTACAAGCTGGAAAACACGTGTTTAGCGTGTTTTATACCAGGGGGCTGGAAAAAGCTAGAAACTGGCCCCAAATGACCAATAAACTACTAGTTACTGTCTGAAACCTCACAAAACTGGACCAAAGGCAGCTCAATGCTTCCCCCTCTCACTGGTAAGCAAGGTAACTTCCTTTCCCCCAAATAAGGCAAGGAATCAGTACACAGGAACCACAAACAAAGCCCAGGAATCAGCAAACTCTGAAACTGGACTAATCTAACCCAGTAAAGCAGGAAAAACAAGAGATTTTTTTTTTTTTTTTTTTCAAAGAACAGGCAGGTACAGCAAACACTTATAAATGCTATTAACCAGCTTTTACAGCTAACACAGAAGAAATGCTACAATACAGTTTATAAGTAACAAACAGAGATTATAAGTGCAAAATTAAGTTAAATGCAGAAAAAAACAGTTGCAATGTAACAGCAAGGCAGGCGAGATACAGTCGCTAGGTATTCAGATGATAAAAGCAACAAAAATACTTATTTATCAAGAAAAGTCGCTTTTTCAGCTCTCTGTAGCCTGGATAACTCTGCTGGCCCACGTGGAGTCTGTGCTGAGTAGGTACAAGCTGGAAAACACGTGTTTAGCGTGTTTTATACCAGGGGGCTGGAAAAAGCTAGAAACAAATGACCAATAAACTACTAGTTACTGTCTGAAACCTCACAAAACTGGACCAAAAGGCAGCTCAATGCTTCCCCCTCTCACTGGTAAGCAAGGTAACTTCCTTTCCCCAAATAAGGCAAGGAATCAGTACACAGGAACCACAAACAAAGCCCAGGAATCAGCAAACTCTGAAACTGGACTAATCTAACCCAGTAAAGCAGGAAAAACAAGAGATTTTTTTTTTTTTTTTTCAAAGAACAGGCAGGTACAGCAAACACTTATAAATGCTATTAACCAGCTTTTACAGCTAACACAGAAGAAATGCTACAATACAGTTTATAAGTAACAAACAGAGATTATAAGTGCAAAATTAAGTTAAATGCAGAAAAAAACAGTTGCAATGTAACAGCAAGGCAGGCGAGATACAGTCGCTAGGTATTCAGATGATAAAAGCAACAAAAAAATACTTATTTATCAAGAAAAGTCGCTTTTTCAGCTCTCTGTAGCCTGGATAACTCTGCTGGCCCACGTGGAGTCTGTGCTGAGTAGGTACAAGCTGGAAAACACGCGTTTAGCGTGACTCACCAAATCCGTAATCTTTGGTTCTATTCTTTCAGCTTGGTAGCAAAGAATTTTATAATTTCCATGGAGCCTAGATTTTTTTTTTGTAAAAAAATAAATAACAAATAAATGGAAGATTTTCTCAGATTGCAATAATTGTAGATGAGATTGTCTAATTTCACTTGTTCTGCATACATTCAGCACTTTTCATGCCTGCTTAGACTCTTAAAAACCTGTCGATTGTCTGACATCCTTTTTATTCCACAATTTTCTGTCTCTTATCAGTGAATCGTGTGACTCACCAAATCCGTAATCTTTGGTTCTATTCTTTCAGCTTGGTAGCAAAGAATTTTATAATTTCCATGGAGCCTAGATTTTTTTTTTTTTGTAAAAAATAAATAAATAAATGGAAGATTTTCTCAGATTGCAATAATTGTTGAATTTCTCCCATTTTGATATTACTTTCACTTTTTTCCTTTTTCCTTCTTTTTCTTGAAAGGTATAAATATTGAATTCTAGGCTTCTTTCCCAGTAGCACTGAGGAATGTGGTCTATACTACATTTCACACTTCTTGTCTATTATGTTTGCAATTAGGAATGCAACTTTTTGGACTGACAGTTTCCAGTTTTCTCTTAAGTTACCTTGAAGTAAAAAAAAAATCTGGATTTTTTTTCCACAGAAATATGATAATTTTGGGGGTGGGGAGTTCTTGTGAATTATATGAATAAAAACATAATGACAACTTTACTTCAACAAACTCATTTCAAAGTATGAATTATATTTCTGCACTGCAAAATAATTGATAGCTCAAGCATGAATAAACTTTATCACTTTAAAAATATGTAAAAGCTGCAATGTCTATCAGGATTCTCAGCAGCAAAGGCTCTAAAATGCTAATGTGGGACCACCATCCATGAGTTAGTGACTGACCTTTTGAAAGAGTGCTGCTTTATGACATGCATTTCCTGTCTATGAGCTGTTTAATGTTTAAAGATATGCTATCCATTTTGCTGTATCTAGAATCATTGACTATGTGTCCCTTGTTTACTTTCACTACATAGTTGGGTCTTCTAGGGCATTCTAGCCAATAGCTTTTACCATTTGAACCATCTCACCACCAAATGATCAGCTGACAATTCCACATCTCTCACAACATGATTGTCCAGAATAAATGATCTCAGTTCAGATGACATGGCTAAAGATTCAGTTACTGACATTAGTCCAAAGTGCTTTGTCACCAAGTTATACTTATGAGCATTATTATGTTTGAGAATCATATTTGTAAGGGGCAATCCATAACTGGCATATAAGTGCAACAACAACTTGTCTTCAGCTCAGACAAACCATTCTTCTCAGTTGCAATATTCCTGGTATTTCCATCACTTCCCATATGCACAAAGAAGTCTTCTATAGAACTACAGAAACTATACATAGTACCTTTTGATTGAGTAATGCAGTCTGTAAGAAGGCTGAATACACTGAACAGCTGTTAAATGCATATGCAAAAACAACAAACAACTCTCAGCCACACTGTAGTGACCTTCTTGTTTATTGGCATAAACTCAAACTAATGGTACTGCTCAGTGACATGTAAGTACCTCCACACCCACCTATGGCCTATCTTGATGGCCATTTCCCAGTAAGAGAGACAATGAGAATTCACTGCTTTTAAGAGCTCTTTTCAGATTAAATGCTGTGTAGGGAAAGACCAGTTAAATCTATCTGGTACTTTTCAGCTTCCCACATAAGCTCTGATTTCTGTTCCGGCAGTGAAATGAAATGTCTCAAGAGTCAGTTTCCCATTTTCAGGCTCTACCTCATCTTAATCTGTCCTGATCCTAACTGCCACTTCATTGGCATTTCACCTGCCCTCCACCTCACTTTGCTGAGGGTAAGCCCACACAGTGGCTGCACGTGGAATTTTAAAGCTATGACCTTCTACATGGGTCACTGGAGACACTCATTAGTGGATGCCATCCTAAGACCCGTCTCCAAATGTAGATCCTGTTATCACTGTTCTGGATAACAGGAAGTTCTCATATTCCTTAGGTCAACCATCATGTGTAGCATTTGCATCACCATTTTTTTAGTCCCTGCTCTCATACCCATTTGCCAAGAGTGACCTTATGTGGAGCATAAAGCTATAGACAACATAATTCTATAGATTACAAGAGCAAGCAGCCCTCTTCTCCATGATAACTACACTAGCATTTTTGAAATATGTTGTGTTTCTTTACTTACTGTTCAGGTTTAAGTAACCATTAATCAGACTCCAGAAGCACAGGGGTACAGGGGAAAGGACTAATGGAATACTAACTGACCACAAGAAGGCAAGAATGCAATTGATCAGGTGGAAACCCCACCACAGACACAGCTTATGGATGAAAGAAGCAAAGGCAAGTATGTATCATACCTAACAGTAAGTGAACTGCATTTCCAGTAGCTCTTCATTGCTTTGGAGCCACATATATCCATGGATGGTGGTTCAGCATAGTAACAGATATTGCAAATAAGCACAAACATGGTACACCCATTCCAGGGCCAATTGGATACCCCAGGTAGCAGCCTGACAGAGCCTGTGGACTATTTTCCTATTTAAATATGGCAAATAAATGGTACTGTGTGGTCGTGGCATGGTAAAAGAAAGCTGCTGTTGATTAGTTATCTGTATCAATCTGAGATAGGATAGAAAGCAAGGAATGTGAGTACTGGGCTTCTGAACATGTACCAGCATGGATGGGGCTACCTTTCAAGCGGGCTGGGTGAAGCTGGTGCAGATTGTAAGGTGCAGCATGTCACTGACACAGCAAGAGTACCGGTGGCCACAAAAATAGGAGGGAGAAAGGACTGGGCAGCCACATTACTGGACACCCATCTGGAAATCATGTAAAACGCTTCACATTATACTGGCAAGGATTTTGTGCTTACCATGCTCTTCACAAAATGTTTGAAGTTCACCATTTGAAGAATATACCTTATGAGGCAGAAAACACATGCATGTGCTACCATGATGCATCTGAATACTGAGTCTGAGTAGCACCCAATCAAAACTGGACAACTTATACAAATGGTGCACAATGTAAATGACACAGGGATACTGATCATGCTGTGGACAGCAGAAAACTTAGGGAATGAGCCAGCTCACAGTTCATCTTAGCTGACAGCATATTTCCTAAAAAGGCTGCCATTTATAGGCATCTTTAAACAAAACTAGTTATATGGGCATTGCTACATCAGACTAGCACCACTTGTGTATATGTCTTAATGATAAAGAAATGTTTGTCCGCTAGTGTACAGGGTTCTGTGAACAATGTGGAAAGGGTGGTGTGGAGATGGGTGTCCAATACATTATTCCAGATTTTGGTAACACCACAATCAGGGCCTATCTGTAGGCACTTCCCAATTGCCACCCCAAAGGGATGCCTCTCTTACTTTGGACATATCTTGTAATAGCAGTTGCAGAAACATCACTTGCAAATATGTATAAGAATAATACTTATTTTTTAATCAGATGTACATAATTATTATCTTTTCATTGATGAAAAAGGAAGACATTTTCCTGTTTTTTTTTTTTTGAACTGATGGAAATTCTTACCTACCATGTCCTGTCATTTTGTCCAGTTGCATGGTTTCCATTATGTATGTGGACATAAGCAGAAATATGGCACTAGGCATCATAGCATGAAGATAGATTGCTGCCCAACCCTGCCCATAAATTTTTTCAGCATTCACAGCATTGTCTGCAATGATCTTCCAAGAGCTCAAAACACAGTGGACGCTTTGCAGGTGGCTCTGTTTATTTTTTTAGCTACTACAGTGTTCACCTACATGAGCTGTTGTTAGTCTTGCAGTGTGAACAGAATACATTCGATGACCACATAGAAGTGGTCTTCCAGAGACAACCATCAATACCATGTTAGAAACAGATGCGCCAAACAGCAGTCCTGGCATTCACAGGGAGGGCAGACACCTTTCATTGTCATACCTAATGTTGTCCCTACTCATGTAGCATGAACCAGGCATCTTCATTCCTTCCACCTTGCCTTTAAAAATGTTTCCCTCTGTTGCACTGGCCACACACATATTCATTGCATATATTCCACTGCTAGCTCTGAGCCTAATTTTGTGCTGGTGCTAGGTTTCTGGCCATAAGCATAGCCACATGGAACCTGCTGGTCTCTTGGCACCCCTTCCTGTACATACTGTGACTGTCTGTAACGTCTTTAATGTGTATCCCATCCTCTAAGCCCTATAAGTGACTGCCAATAAGCAGTGTTTGTATCCTTTGTATGTCATCTGATTTTGCTGCAATGTTATGGCCATTTCCATGGCCTATGTATTCCAGACTTCACGTAAAAAAAACTATTTCAAGCTGTTAAGACCAGGTACACTCGCAATGCTCTCAAATAGTTCTCAGAGATGGGAGTTTGGGGCAACCGTGCTGTTGAAATTACTTTAATACAACACAAGCAATGTCATTAATAAATCAGAGCAGAAACTGTCACTAACTTCTAGAATATTTTTACCATTAAATGACCACAGCTCTATAAAATCATACTTTTCTATATTAAAATTCTTTTGTTTAAACTCTGCATTTAGAAAAGCATATGAATTGACTTCTCAAGACAAATTGTTGCTGTACAAAAATGTTCACAACCTTCCTGTTATCAAATATTCACCTGATTTTGAAGGCAGTAGTACAAATAGATTAAGGACTATTTTACCATTGCTTCAGAACACCACAACAAAACAAAAGACAAATGATGTGTTAAAAACATGTAATATACAATATAAATCCAGATGATGACATATTAGCAATATGCTACTCCTGTTTGTGAATTACACTGGAATTAAAGGAAACTAAATATAGCATACCCTGCATTCAGACATGGTGTACAGTTATAGTAATCATTCAGTATGTGTAATAATGACCATTGACCAGTATGTCCGATTCAGAATAAGCTGAAACACTTCTTTGTGATTTAAACACATGGAGGTTGTATACAACCAGAAGAAAGGAACAAATAAAAGGCAGATTTCCTTGATGCCAGGTGCTTTTTTGTCTCTTGCAGAGTGTTTTAATCTTATCATGGGGAGCAGTACTGTTTATTATGTGTTCTTGGGTCAAGTCTCAAAAGTATTGCTTCTATTAAATTGCTTCTGCCTGATGTTAGTGTCTTAGCACCATTGCAGCTTGCTTTGTCACAAGTGCTATACTGGGTTTTGAGGTTGTGCAACTGAGAAAATAGGGAACAAACTGAGTTTCTTTATTTGGATTCTTTTTTCTCTTCGCCAGATTTGAATGACCTCTGAGATAATATATATAGAAGTGAGGTTGTAGGTTCAGAGACCCCACATCGGAAGGTGCAGCTCATATGCATATGTTTCATGGTAAAACCCTTCTGGGTGATAAAAGCATGGTAATAAAAGTATTTCTCTAAGAAAAAAACATTTTTCTTTAGTATTAGAGAAATAGAATTAGAATGTTGCTTTCTTTGTCCAAATGACCATCATTACTTCATGCATCTTTTGCAATTCAATGGTAAAATTAACCAAAATAATTCTGCTTTGCCTTAGTAGATTTTGAAGGGACTCTATCAGTAGTGTAACTCCCACAATAGTGGGGCTATAACAATGACTTTACATGCAAACAAGCATCTACAAACAGTACCACTTAGCTAGGGAAACTCATACTGATCCATTTAAGTTCCTAGAACAGTTAAAGCAGCTCTCTGTTTCAAACAGATACTACGGAAGCAGGTAGTCTAACCACAAGTCAAGGAAGGTTTCAGTTTAATTACTGATGACTACAGAGGAAAATATCATTTAAAGTTTAACCATCTGCTGAGGACTGCTGACTTGGAACTCATTAGCAAGGCAATGCTTATTGTTCAAATAGTATTTATTTAATAACTGTCATTTTCAAAATCCGTGATGGATTTTTATGAGGGTTTTCCTAAACAAAGAGTGCAGGATCCCTCAGGAAATACTGTGTCTCACATTGTAACCATCCTCAATTTAAATGGATGACATCCATACCTGAACATGAGACGTACCTCTCAACATCTTTGCCCAAGAAGTCTGGACAAAGCCTAAAATAATGAGGAACAAAGGCTCAAAAATAGGAAAATATTTTGAATATTGCTCTTATAAACTTTGAAAGTTTCTAGAATAACAGGATTTACTTTAGCATGCATTTCCTGAAGGATATGAAGTCTGAAACTCGAACAAATGTCATTATTTAGTGGCTTCAATGTTCTGTGTTTTGCCAGAAAGCCACAAATTTTATGAGAAGAACAAAAATATGAGGTATTAATCTGGACATTCTGCTTAAATCTGGACACCTGACAGGTATGATATAAGCTCATTCCTGCTTTGTATTTCTAATATTTAAACCAAAGAGTAAAAAGGTCACACAGACAAACCATTCAGTAAAAACTGCAAGGAAAACCCAGCTAAGGTAGAGTGTTCACTGTGCAATACCTTAAACCTCCTGTAATGGAAGCCCGTGTGCTATATGCAAATGACCCCTTATGGTCATATGCCTATATCCCATGGGCCTCCATAACAGGAGGTCTAAGGTATCACACAGTGAGTACTCTAGCTTAGCTGGGTTTTTCTTGCAGTTATTTCTAATATTTGGGATATGGCAAAAGGCATATTGATAACTTTCTAATAAAGATTGTTTACCTAATGGACAGCATAAATGTTTTAACTGTTTATAGTGTTAAAACAAGCTTACTAGGTGAGACACTCAGCATAAGTTTTTGAAAGAGTACAAATTTGAAATTAAAGCATAATATGTCAGGCATGCAGGAAGACACACACACACACACACACACACACACACACACACACACACACACACACACACACACACACACACACACACACTGTTGTGCACCCATTTGTAAAGAAACATCTTCCTCGGGTTTTATGTATAGCATCAGCTCATTAACTTAATAAAAGCTTAATCAGTCATTTGCTTGAATAAGTCCAAGAAACAGTTTGGACACTTTTATACAAAGATCATTTTGTCTGATGTCACTCCCAGTGGGCTGTAGAGAAAGAACGGATGTATTCACTGCTTGTCATTGATGACCAAGTATGGTAAAAGAAAGCTTAGAGTGACAGAGATAAGAGAGGATGAGAACAAAAAGAAAGAGTATCTATTCTAAGGTTCAGAAACGGATGTGGTTGAAGTAGGAAAAGGTACAGGTTGCAGAGCTATAGTGTTTACGAGAAAGGAAATGAAATGAGTGAGAGCAGGCAAAAGGCAGTTAGGTGCTGATGATAATCTAAGCATTATCTTAAAAGACCCAAAGCTTCAGTCACAAACTTAACTAAGACCAGAAACCTGTTCAACAGGCACTAACAAAATAATGCCATGATAAATTCTGTATCTTACTTGCATGTATATGCTAGCATACAAAGAGACAAACACGAGTATGCAAATATGAAAGGACATGATCATGCAAGTATCAGGATGCTCACGAACAAGCACAAAGATACGCACACATATGTAGAATGCACATGCCTGCACACATAAATGTAAAGAGGCACACAGACAAACAGATGCAAATAAGACATGCAATGGCACTCAAGCATGTACAAGCATATACCAACACACATACATATACAAACACACACACACACACACACACACACACACACACACACACACACACACACACACACACACATACACGCACCTGCATCATACTTTGTCTCATTAGATGATGTAGAAAGATTCTTCTCTGATTGACTACACATTCCTGTTCTCCTGTGCTTAAGCTTTATACTTCTGCTTGAGATGTAGATAAGTATCTAAGATGTGGCTTATTTCTTAATATGGCAATGAACTGTCCATTCATGAACTTAGGTGGGTGGAAATTATAAATGACGTGTTTTATGAGATATGTGTCATATCATTAAGATTAAGAGATATTCCCAAGTGTGTGATGTGCCTACTATGAACTTGTATCAAAAACGATATATTTATTTGTGTGTAGCAATAATGTATCTATACCTATATCGAATGTGTGTATGTATATATATATATATATATATATATATATATATATATATATATATATATATATATATATCTATACATAAGACATATGTCCCAGCATGACTCCTGCACTACTTTCCTTTTTATCTTTAATAATATAGGATGTAGCAGAGTTAGGATTAGGCTTAGCACAGACTCCTGAGGTGGTATGGGGGGGGGGCTAACCTTAACTCTGCCCCTGGCCTTAACTCTAACCTTATATCTTACCTTAAAAAAATAACCCTAACCCTGCCACTGACACTGACCTGAACCCAACACCTTACTTAAAAAAAAACTTTCTGTAACACTACCACTGCACAAGAGAGGTTCAGACACACAAACATGTACCAACATACATTAAAAGCATTAGACCTTTCTACTTACCTAACCCTTTCCCTATCCCTAACCCATATATTTTCACACACACACATACGTACATACACACAGACAGATTCGCACACACATGAGTGCACGTGCGCACACAGAGACACACACACACACACACACGCACACAAACACACACACACTACAACTATGCCCTTACCTAGTACTTACCCTAATCTTAACCCCCAAACACATGCACATACACTCAAACCCCTACCCAGTACTCACTTAGCTTTGTCAGTCAAACATTTGAAATTCTGAATGTTCTATTATTTGAACATTTGTCACTTTGAACTTCCCTTTTCATTTACCGAATGAATGTATGTTTGACACATTTCTGGGGAACTACATAAATAAATATATCTATATATCTATATATATATATCTATATATATCTATATATATAGATATATATATATATATATATATATATATATATATATATATATATATATATATGAGGATATTATTATTATTGACCACAGATGAAATTCAGTGAAAGATAAAACATCATGAAATTTCATCAGTGAAAAAATAACAAAAAACACCTTTACATTCTAGTGATCATAAATGTAAATACTACTTTTGCATTTGTGATCAGCATTCCTCTGACCCCCACCAAAAACAAAACCCAAATGCAACAAATATAAATAATAAAACACTCTTATACCTTATGATCTTAAATGTAAATAATGCATTTATATTTGTGATCATTGCTCACCTCACTAACCCTAAAAATAAAAAAATGTAACCTGAACTAAAAAAAACCTTGAGGAAAATACTTTGACCACTTTAACATGGGGGCTCCACTTCCATTTTCCCCAAAGTGGAAGCTCTCCCCCACACTCCCAGAACTTTTATATGTTAACTCCTTGAATGTACAATCACAAAGAAAGGCTGCATTATTTTAAAATCTGCACTAAAAGTTACATTTTAGTCTAATTTGATCGAAAGTTTGTTGTTTGTTTAATTTAACTGTGGAGGCTGCCCACTAAAGTGTGCTAGCCTGTGTAACTAATTTATCACTGTTTCTGCATTTTCTGTGTGTTTCTACCAAAAAAACAAAAAAAACAAAAATATAATCCTTGTTTTCCCACCTTCCTCGACTAGTTTAGACCAGTTTACAGGCATTGCTGTATTCTGGGCTGTGGTGTAGTTCCTGTGTTGTCCATTACCTTACTTGGATAGAAGGAAGTTTCTTTGCTCACCAGTGGGAGTGGGGAGCCTTGAGCAGCCTACCTGTCCCTGTAGGAAGTGACCTCAGCACAAGAAGCTGTAGTAATTGGTTGTTTTGGACCATTTCTAGCTCTTTTGTAGTTCACTGTTTAAAATCCGTGTTTGCACGGCTTTGCGCGGTTGTGCGCATAGCGCAGTGCCGGTTAAACAAGGTTAAACTTTTTCTGGCTCCGCCAAGTCTGCTCTTCAAATTTTCCCTTAAGGAAGCTCTACTCTTAGTATAACCAGACTACTCACTATATTATAAGCCTAGCACTTGTTCTCAATACTTCTCTACTAAGTAAGCACTCTCGTACTAAGTAAAGCACTACATCTACTTACCAACCCTGTGAATTTCCACTTCCCTTAAAGGTACAGCACTCCCTTATACTGTTCTAGCATGTCGAGTGGTAGATTACTGACATCGTCTCCAATTCAGCTGGTCAATCTGGGTATCTTGAGACAATGCTACAATTGTCTCATGTACACAGACAACCAACTCCTCCTCCCAACAAACACAAATACATGTGAGAGATGCAACTATATAGCCAAACTGGAGGCTGAACTCTCTCAACTCAGGGCTGGCATGACCAGACAGGAGGAGATGGCAACCACACACACAACAATCCCAGTCCCACATATACCTACCACAACTGCAAACCAAACACATAAAAACACAAAGACATACTCGGAGGCTCTAATAAAAAACTTACCAAAACAACAGAGACTCCCAAAGCAGACATCCAAAAATCCACCACCTCAAAACAAAACACATGCAACACATACTTCAATAAATCAGTGTGTCAACCAATCACAGCCCTTAAGGCCAAACACCTTGCCTGATACATTAGTAATAGGTGACTCTATAGTCAGACACACTGATGTCTCGCTGACCAGGCTGAACAGGGAGAGGGTGACTGTGAGCTGTCTATCGGGAGCTAGGATCCGCCACATAACACACGCACTCAGGTCACTCCAAAGCAAGTACAAATATGACTCCGTCATTGTCCATGCTGGTGTGAATGACCTGAGACGTACCACCCTGGACTACATGAAAAGAGACATAGAGGATCTCTCCGATTATGTAGCCCAGGCTGGTATGACCCTGACCCTGAGCAGCATCCTGCCCTCACCAAGAATGATACCACAATACAAAGACACGATGATCAGCTTTAACAATTGGCTCAAGTACTGGTGTTATTCTAAGGGGATCCAATATCTGTCTGCCTGGGATGACATGCTGGACAAGCCCCGCTGCTTCACAAGGGATGGCTTACACCTGTCACCACTGGGCTTCCGGATATTGGCTAAGGCTCTTGCCACCCCCATAGTGCCTTTTTAGGCAAGGCTCAAAAGACAAACCCACCTCCTTAGAAAACAAAAATGGAAAAAAACTAAGGGTAATGCTGCTCAATGCCAGAAGTCTAAATCTCAAGATGCAGGCACTTGATGCACTCCTCAGCATGGAGAACATCGACATCTGTGCAGTAACTGAAACCTGGTTCAAGGCTCCAGAGAGCACCCCAGCACTACCAGGCTATACCTCGTATCATGCTTTTCGGCCCCAAAACCCGGGCCAAACCACAAAGGAAGGGGAGTGTCCATATTCATCAAGGACACCCACACCTCCAGGTTAGTAGCAACACATGAAGCATCAGAGACCATACAGGTGCAACTAACCATAGGCAAAACTGCTATACAACTGGTAGCATGTTACAGACCACCCTTCCAATCTCAAAACCCCACTCAGCCTTCCTGAAGACATTGGAGGATATGAATGTATCACAAAATACCATCATACTAGGAGACTTCAACTACCCAAACATAGATTGGGTACATTATTCTAGCCCTAATACCCTAGCCCAAAGGTTCCTGGAATTCATAAATTCAAATGCACTGGAACAACTAGTCACCTCTCCCACTAGGGGAGATAATATACTAGACCTGATCATCACAAACATGGGGACAAAATGCTCCACAACCGAAGTATACCCCTCACTAGTGAGATCTGACCACAAACTAATCACCCTGGATGTACATATCCCACCTCCACCCCAGCACAAAAGACCACCGTGAAAAACTTCTCAAAAGCAGACTTCACTCTTCTTAAGACTGAGATGGTATCCTTTAAGCCCACTGTGCCAGTGGATACCACATCCCACAATGCCAAATCCTTCACAAATGCTTTTTATGGACATCTCCAAGAATGCATGGATCATGCAATCCCAAACAAATCCAAGTCCCTCTCCACCAAAGGTAAGCATCCTGTCTGGTGGACCTCAGCCATAAACAAATTGTATAACAAAAGAAGGAAGCTACTGCACATCAGAGCAAAATCCCATGAAGGGAAGACATCTTTGATCAACATTAGCAGAAAACTACATTCTCTCATAAAAACATCCAAGGCCAACTTTGAGAGAAAAATCACTAAGGACACTAAAGATAACCACAAAGCCTTCTTCAGCTATGTTAGAAACCCTCAGATATGCTCAGAGTTGGTTCACAACAACATAAAATACACTGAACCCACAGATATTGCCAACATTCTGGCTGACAGGTTCAGTGCAAATTTCTCCCCTCCTTCACCCCCAAAAGAAGAAATACTTATCCCAGCTGAATGTAATCTCCCTGTCATCTCATATGTCCAAGTGAGAACCGCCCTAAACAAAGCAAAAAACACAGCATCAATGGGACCTGACGGTATCCCAGGTTGCATGTTACGTGAACTCCAAGAGGAGCTAAACCCACACATAAAAATGCTATTTAACCTTAGCCTTACTTCGGGATATGTACCTGAACACTGGTGTACAGCAACAGTGGTCCCACTCCACAAGGGGGGTGCCTCTACAGACCCTGGAAACTACCACCCCATAAGCTTAACCAGCCTGGTCTGCAAAGCTATGGAAAGAATCATTATGGAACTCATAAACAGAGACATAGGGGACCTACAGACACTTAACCCCACCCAGTTCGGCTTTGTAAAGGGCAGATCCTGCCTTTTAAACCTGGTCGACTTTTTTGAAACAGTCACTAGAGCCATTGATGAGGGCAAAGCAGTCCATACAGCATACCTGGACTTGGCTAAGGCCTTCGACACAATACCCCACTCAGGCATCATAGATAAGCTCAACAGCTTAAAAGTAAACCCTTATGTCACTAGATGGGTTGCAAACTGGCTAAAGGACAGAACCCATAAAGTTAAAATCGCTGGAGCAATGTCAGACTCAAAGCCAGTCACAAGTGGTGTCCCACAGGGATCTGTCCTGGGACCCCTCTTGTTCAGCATTTATTTCTCAGATGTTAAAGCAAACATGGGAGGGCTGTGGCTGACAAAGTTCACAGATGACTGCAAACTAGGCGCCATAGTCGATACACCAGCAGACACACACATCCTACAAAAAGGCCTCACAGAAATGGACAACTGGTGCCGGAGTCACGGCCTTAAACTAAATGCCAAAAAATGTATAGTCATCCCCTTTGGGAAAACAAAGTACCCACAAATTATCACATAGACAGCAACCCACTGAGTACGGAAAAAGTAATCAGAGACCTAGGGACCCAAGTCGACAGCGACCTCTCATTTGACACCCACGTTGCCAAAGTGGTTAGAAAAACATTCTACCTTACACACCTCATCATGAAGGGATTCACATTCAGATCCAAGGATGTCATTGTACCCCTATATTCCTCCCTCATCAGACCCATGATTGAGTACAATGCCCCATTTGGTATGTACCTCACCCGGCATTTGCAACAGCTGGAGAGACCACAAAAGTACCTCACCAAGAGGATCAAGGGTCTCCAACATATGTCTTATTCTGCCAGACTAAAGAAACGTCAGCTCTATTCAGTAGCATACCGCCTGCTCAGAGGTGATCTCTGCCTGACATACAAGGCCATGTCCAATCAGGATCTGATGGACATGCTCCACCTCAAAAAATCCAAATCCATCAGGATCACAAGAGCTAAAGACTTAAACCTCGGCACAAGTATGAATAGGACATGCTGGAGGGATAGATTCATAACCCAGTGGCTTCCCATGCTTTGGAACAGGATCCCAGTTCATATTAGGCAGAGCCCCTCACTGACTCTTTTCAAGAGAAATCTTGATGAGTGGATGGGAGATCGTAAGTTTACCCCAGGGGTCACATCTGTGTCACTGCTAGACAGGGGCACAGTAAACTAATTCTATTATATAAGGGGACCTTCATTGTGTCACTACTAGACAGAGGCACAGTATTCTAAATTTATTCTGTACAATTTTGTACCATTTCATGGGGTGGCAAAAGTCACATCACTATGGCTAGGCTTACAAATGCCCCAGGGCAGATAGCCTAGTACTATACTATGAAACTATGAAACTATGAAATTACATTTTAGTTGAACTTTAGCAAGTTTATGATAATGTAATTTGACCAACTGCACCACCAATGCTTTTTACACACACACAAAAAAAAAATCAATTAAATGGTTATTCAACTGGACATACTCTACCTTTAAATACATAGATGCAAAAAATGCTAGCCATTGTCCTTGCAGGGATGATTATTAGTGTTTATTTTTGTCTGCTTTAATAACTAAGTAATACCAGTGCTTATTTGATTGTTTTCAGAACAAAACAGGGAAACTGAGGAGTCTCACCATTTCACATAGTTAGCTTTCAATCAGCATAGAATATGTCTGGCAATTAATAAACTAGTAGTTAACATAACCTCTAAAACTGATTTAGTTGGTATAATGGTTAAGGTGTTTTTCTCACAGTTACAAAGTACAGAGTTTGATTCTCACCTTTGAAGGGGAGATTGACTAGGCTTAAAATGGCTCACAAAGGCAGATAGCCTAGGGCTAGCCTATGAACCTACAGAAGAGAGCTATTAGAAAAAATGTATTTCATTAACTGTCAGTGAGGATAATGTGCTCTACCTCTCCTTTGTTTCCTTTCTGACCATAATACAGCCCCTTTTCCACTTTAATGTATAGTAGCTCTCTTTCTCTCACCCACTCACTTGCTCAATCTGCCTTCTCACTCTCCTTTCTTACTTGCCCTGTACTGCTATATCAACCTCTCTGCAATAAAAAAGGGTGTCTGCCTTCAGAGTCATCCCAATGTCACTGTTTTACTGATTGTTTTTTCTTTTCTGCTGTGAGTATGACATCTGCACGTATGATCGTCTCTGTTTTCCTAGCTATGCTGGGACTCACGCGACTCCCCTACACTACTCCTAATTCCCATTCCTCCACACTTATACTACATTAAACTACAATGTTCTCATCCCTTTTTATCATCCATCAATACCATCTATAACCACAGACAAAAAAACTACCTACTTCCTGTTATACTACCAAAACCTACACATACCCCCCAACATCCCATCCACTCACACCCAATCAAATCAACCTTTTTAAAATTCAGTACACACTGCTTACTCCTTCCTCTTCTCTAACGTCTTTCTTACAATACTGCCTCCCACTTTATCTTCCTTCCCTCCCTACCTATAACCTCTCCTTTCCTCTTTCCTTCTCTTCTTCCTACCAGATATCTACCACCAATTTCAAACTCTCATATTTCCTCCCACCTCCACGAATTCACTATCTCACTTTTTCTTTGCTACCAGCTGCTCACTCTTCCCCATACCATACCAATATTATTTCAAAGTATCTTATACCACACACTTCTGCCATACGTCTCCTATCTCTTTTCCTAAAATATAACTTCTTTTCCTCTATAATCCTATACCTTTACCTCGGCCTTTAAGCATCTCTTTCACTCTACCTCCTCCACTCTGTTACTGCATATACTTATCTCTCAACTCTCTCAAGCCACGTTATATTCTGCATTATTCATTTTACCTCTGCTCCTAGTCTGAGCCCATTTAACATTCTTTTTTCTCTATCTCCACATACCATGCACCCACTATCATACCTCCAATTCAGATACTCTCTCAAAAATACAGCCCTCGGGATTCAGGAAGCCATTTTTCCATGCAGGAACAGTGTAGGAGCTCCTGCATGTAAAATGGCCGCTGAGCGATTCAGAAAAGTGCTGTTTTCACGTGCACGAGTGGACCTACACTGTTCCAGCACGGAAAACTGGCAAATATGCAAATCACCTCATTTGCTGGTGAAAACCATGCAAATGAGGTGATTTAGCGAGTAATCAAGCTGCCAGGTCTCCGTGGTAGAACAGTGTCAGTGCAGAAATGTATTCCGAAACTAACTGAGTACATTTCTGCAACTGACAAAGCGGAGGAGTGACAGCTTGTGAAAAAGCATGTATTATGTACATTAGACATGTCAGTGGCCAACTATAAGGCCATTAGCATTAAAAAATTATTAATTATTCTGAAAATTAATCTTTTTTTTGGCTGATCTCAGCCGTTTAAGTATAGGGCAGGGGCGCATAAATGGGATCATTCCGAAAATAAAAAAATGGGAAAACTCAATTTTAAGTGAAATCTGCATTTTGCCATTATAGTCAATGGCATGCAGAATGTAAAGAACACCAGGGAGCACTGGTTGCCAAGGGAAAGGGTCCATTTCAGTGCAGTAACTAACGACCTACACACTGGGGTATGCAAATGAAGGGAGTTATACTGAATCACGTATTTCTTCAAAGTGTCAGCTTGTACCTAACAGTATAGGTGCAGCAATACAACACTGCAAGTCTAAGAGCTGAATGACTTCATAAGGGGGTGTGTCATGCCTGCTGTAAGCTCATTGGAGCTCTGTGGCCTGTGTTTGCCCTTAGCTAAGCACAGCTAAGGAAGGGGGTGTGCCAGATGTGCCTAATCACTGTGTACATAGCCTAAACGGGTGTGCGTGCTGTGCACAGGGTTTTAAACATAAAAAAAGAGAGAGAGAGAAAATGGCAGCACTGTTTACATTTCAGCACTAGGTATATGCGGCCTGCCTCAGGGCTTAAATAGGGAAGAATTGGGAAGGGGAAACAGCAGTAGGAAGGCAATCAGGGAGAACTAGCATAGATGGCAGGTGGAATGTACCGGAATCAGCCAATTACACATGCAGCAGACCAGCACACTACTATAAACTATGCAAACACCTTACAGACTGGTTCTTCCCACAAACTCTACACCACCGGTGTACACAGATGGAGGATTTTTAACTGGCAAAACTAACTAAAAATGTTAGAGGCTGCTTCTGCTTTACTCCATCAATATGTGCTAGAGACTGAGGGTGGTGAGGAGAAGAATGCTGACAACTGACCCACAGTGAGGAGAAGGAGAAGAGTGTACAGACCCAGAGTAACCTACCAGGACCTATATGACCTGGAGATAGTGGAGCACTATAGGGTGGATAGGGGCATTCTACAGCAAATCATTGAGCTGTGCCAGACACGCCTCACACACAGAACTAACAGAGAGGAACCCATCCCAGTGGATATCAAGGTATGTGTAGGCTTAAGAATACTAGCTACAGGTACCTTCCAAAGACTAATTGGGGATATCATGGGGGTCTCACAGGCATCAGCATCCAGGATACTCCACCAGTTCCTGGATGCCATGACATCACATGCCAATAAGCACATATGTTTCCCCACCACCCGTGAGGCATTGACCAGAAGTATGCGTCTCTTCCACCATATAGCAGAATACCCTGAAGTAGTTGGTGCTATAGACTCCATGCACATCCACATCAAAGCACCACCCGGCGAGCTGGGTAGGGTCTACATAAACCGCAAGGGCTTCCCCTCCATCAACTGCCAGGTCATGTGCGATGCCCAGGGCATTATCGTGAATATGTGTGATGCCAGCCCTGGAAGCTATCACGACTCCCACATCTGGCATTGCTCACAGCTGTATCAGGGGTTTGCCAGGGGGGAGATCCCATATAGCCATCTAGTTGGGGATGCTGGCTATGCACTGGAGCCATGGCTGATAACATCCATCAGAAATGCACACACACCTGAACAAGAACACCATAATGAGGCACATACACAAACCAGAATCATTGTAGAGCTTGTGTTTGGGATGCTCAAGTCACAGTTTCACTGCCTTGACATATCCGGTGGAGCCTTGCAGTACTCCCCAGCTACATGTACACAAATGTTCATAGTATGTGCCATGCTACATAATATGATCCTGCCAAAACAGCTGCAGCAGGAAGAGCATGGGGCAGGGCCACACAGCCCCCTGCCATTGCCAAGGCCAGCACAGGCACAGAGGAACATCCTGAGCCTGCCCCTGTAGGCAGAAGGAGGCATGACCAGTATGCCCATGCCTTGGCAAAGAGGCAACACATAACACACACACTGACACTGTAGGGACCCAGGGACTGATACCCCTCTCTGACTCACACATACAGTAAAAGGGATGCAAAACATGACACTACCTGTGCTTTACCATGTATAGGGTGTGTACTATATGCATCTGACATAGTCAGCCCTCCAGCACTGTCCTCAATACTGCCCCAGTAACAAGGTAAGTCATCCTTCCTATCAATTACTGAATGGAGTAGTATGTTCTCATAGTTGTATGTATGAAATGGATGCAAGCATGCAAGAGAATTGATTGGCTGAATGGGATAGCAGGAGACAGCTGACAGCTATATGGGACAGCAGGAAATCCATAACAAATACTGGTGTCAACATACTAGGCAGTACTACACAAGGTGACAACTCCCACTGCAGTACATGTGATGGCCCAAATAACTGTGGGTGTCAATAGGTCACACACATGGATGTCAGTGAGGGTCATATGCCCACCACCAGCCTCACCCAGCAGGACAGATGTAGATAATCATAAAGAAAGGTGAGGTTAAGGCCCCCAAATGATGGCAATGGTGAACAGCCCCCCTTCAGACCTACGCAGACATAGCACAACAGGTCTGGCAGTTGCATGTTTGTTCTGAAAGGTAAGAAGTCTGAAACTGAAATTAATGCCATTAAAATGTGACATGTGTACTCTACTGATATGCCTCCTTTCTGCATGATAGGTCACAATACAATATGAAATGGAAGCCAACAGAGTAACTGAAATACCAGTACAGTCATTGTAAATGTTTAAAGTTTTCAGGTGTGTACCCCCCCCCCCCACAATCCCATGTAGAAATGCAGTAACATGTAAGTTTGAGGAGTAATATCACTGGAGCACAGATTGCCAGAGCTGTCCAAATCTACATTGTTGCATGTGTACAATATGCAGGAGTCAGTGTGGTAAGTTTGTTGTGTGTTTAATATTGCCTGGAAGTGGTCAGCATGTGGGCCTGGATGGTTGTGTCTCAGTGGCCTAGGTACAGTACAGTGGTCAGCAGGACCATGTTCCAACACCTGCAGTGCCAACCACATTGCTTTTCAGCTACACCCATGTCAGCAGTTGTACATACTCACTGTCCAGATGTCAAAACCTGTCACGGTCGGAAAGCTGGACATGCCATGAATGGGGGCCATACATAGAAACAATACACAGGTGGAAATAACCTACACAGAGTGCATATAAAATAACTGTCATCTGCACACAACTTTGGAATTATACATAGAGATTAGCATCGCATTAGTTGTCCCTCTAGTATGGAATACTGGTGGTCTGGCCAATCACTGGCAGACCACAAAAGGCACAGTTATAAAGTAATGACAGGCTGTCCATGTCCACACAAGCCAGCATAAGGGCAGTGTCTCAGGTATATGTGTGAGTCAGGTGCCAGTAGCTTCCATATCACAAATGCACCCAGCTCACCCCACTATCAGCCACAGGTTTATCACAGGTCATATCCTTGCTGTAGGGAATGAGTACAGCATGAATCCATCTCTGTATGGGAATACATACATGATTTTGCATGCTGAATAGGTGTCCCATGCAGGTGTGTCCCTAGCTGTAGGCAGCAACCTGACCACATCCAGACTCATGGATCAGTATGAGCAGGAAGGATTGACAGGTACACCTCAACCACTTACTACTGTCACCGCAGGGTAATCCACTGGCTTGCAGCCTGGGAATGTATGAGTGACAGAATGCACTGTCCTGCTACAGATGGCCTGCAGCACTGTCAAATGGCCTACAGTCATCTGGCAAAGGCCCATGCTTCACCCATAGAGCCAATGTACGGAATGTCAGGGGGTCCTAACTAACAACCTAACACAATAACAGAAAACAAATGCAAGGCCATGTTGACAAATGCCAGTAGCATGCCTCCCCGTGTCCTACTGCAAGAATTATGGACCAGGCCATAAATACTACTGAGATAAAGGCCCAACCGTAGGGATACCTCTGAGATATTGATTTCATAATGTTAGGAAGAGGAGAGAATAACAGAGGGGAGTGTAGAAGCATGGATGTCATGGAGTGTGTGAAGTCTGAAACTCTAATGTCCACCCATACTACCCCCTGACTGCAAACCCATGAATGAATAGCCACAAAACTGCTTGTAAACCACAATGTGAAGGTAAACTGACCAGATATATGAGTCCTGCCTCTGGATAACCTGGGTGTATCTGTACAGCTGAGAGGTATGGCCCCAGCAAGATATGGCCATTCCGCTAAGTTGAGAAAAGCACAAGAAGGGGATCCCCAGCCAGTATACTAACAAGGTGCAGGACCATTTACACAGAACTAGCAGTCTATTGTCTGTAGCTACCCCTCCACAATGGCAGGAGTGTGCCAGAATGTGTAGTCTATATGCTTCAGAATATTGGTCTCAGCTTCATTCTTCTTGTATTTCCCTGGCAAATAACTGAGCAGAGTATGATAACTATACGTAGTTGATGGCATGATACATCACAGTGTAAAACAGTACATATGTCAAAAAATCTATGCTACAACCAACCATGTTACACAAGCAGCACAGACAGCTATAGTTACAGTATCCCCCATATGTTACACCCATTGTGTCTCCATATTGGCAACCTATCTACAGATATCCTGCAAAACAGGTTGCTAGGTGTAGCTGTAGCACACAAAACCCTGAACTGGAGTCCAACTCTCCCTGGAAAGGATGCACACACTCAATATAGAAACTCATACTGGGCATGCTCCTACACTTACAGAAATGAAGCCCATATCTGACAACACAGTGGACTTCAGATATCTGTTATTCGCAGATGTCTGTGTACACACAGCAAATTTTACACCATTGATACTTCACACACACACATTGGATAGGAATACTCACACATATCTAAGGGCAGCATAATATAATATGTCAGACATACACACACACAGACGTGGGGGGAGAGAGAGAAATAGCGACAGAGAGAATCCCATTATGAGGCCTTTCCCACCCAGTACACATCCCATTGGCCTATATCACATGATTTGCTGATGTTATTCACTGTGGAAATTCTTTTGGTTAGCCCTCAGCCCTATAGTCTCAGTGGTGCTTGTGATAACTGTGTAACATTATAGTACAAATAAGTAACCATGTAGCAGTTGTAATCTCAGTCCTGTCAAATGTAAAGTTGTGTGTGTGTGTGTGTGTGTGTGTGTGTGTGTGTGTGTGTGTGTGTGTGTGTGTGTGTGTGTGTGTGTGTGTGTATGTGTGTGTGTGTGTGTGTGTGTGTGTGTGTGTGTGTGTGTGTGTGTGTGTGTGTGTGTGTGTGTGTGTGTGTGTTTCTAGATGAATGTGTTTGAGGCCATTCACACTCATTACACTTCATATTGCCCTACTTTAGCACACCAGCTGATGTCAGTCACCCTGAAATAACCCTTTGGGCAGCTTGCAGCCTTATAAGCTCTGTGGTGCTTGTGATAACTGTGAAATACTCTAGTGTTGCAAACTAGTTAGGTAAAAGTTCTACTCCCTGTCCTGGCAACTGTGAAAATGTGTGTGTTTGTGTGAGAGAGTGTGTATGTCTTTGTAGAGACATGATTTTGAGGCAATTCACACTCACTACACTTCCCTTACCCCTCCTTTAGCACTGCTGTTGATGTCACTCACCTTCAAAGATACCTTTGGACAGCTGTCCAACATATAAGCTCTGTGGTACTTGCAATAACTGTGTAATGTTATAGTGTAGCAAACTAGTTAGGTAGGAGTTTTAGTCCTGGTCCTGGCAACTGTAAAAATGTGTGTGTTTGTTTGAGAGAGTGTGTGTGTGTCTTTGTAGAGACTTGATTTTTGTGGCCATTCACACTCACTACACTTCCCTCACCCATCCTTTACCATTGCTGCTGATGTCACTCACCTTAGAGGTAGGTTTGGACATTGTTCTCCCTATAACTTCTGCGGTGTGTGTGATAAATGTGTAACAATGTAGTAGCAATAACTACATAGATAGGAGTTTGAATCTCAGTCCTAGCAAGTGTGTGTGTGTGTGTGTGTGTGTGTGTGTGTGTGTGTGTGTGTGTGTGTGTGTGTGTGTATATACATATGTGTGTGTGTGTGCTTGTACCTTAAATATTTTGGCCCCATTTACATCCAGAACACTTCTTGGTGCCTGACTTTAGCAGTCCTGCAGATATCATTCACCTTAGATATACCTGTTGGCAACCCTAAACCATGTAAGGTCAGTGGTGCGTGTGGTAAATGTGTAACATAAATGTCTGAAAACAAAGTTAGATAGAGGCTTGAACCTCACTTCTGGCAAATGTAAATATGTGTGTAGGGTAAAATGCTTTATGAAATCTCTCACCTACTACATCACCCAATGCCAGTATTTACAAGGGCTGGTGATGTTCCTCACCTTAGAAGTACTTTGGGACAACATCCATCTTACAAGTTCTGTGGCATGTGTGATAAATGTGTAGCACTGTAATAGCAATGCATAGATAGATAGGGGTTCGAAACTCAGTACTGGCAAGTGTGTGTGTGTGTCTCTGTCATCAGTATCATCTGTGGGTGGTGGTGTGATTGTGTAATAACAGAATCCATTGGGGAGGTGGATTTTGCTAAATTATTATATTGAGGACCCAGTATATATCCCAATGTTTACATTACAAGGCCAACAGTTGTCAAACACCATAGAGGCTGGTGTAGATAATCCATACCCCTAAATGTGTAGTACCATGTGCAATGACTATGTGACAGTATGGATTAGTTAAAAATATAGGCAACCCTTATAATACTCAAAGACTACTCTCCACCCAGGAATCCTACACAAACACACTTGGCTAGGCAGCAACCACTATATCAGTAGTTCTGCAAATTGCCTCACAGATAGTACCCAAGGTGTGATTACAGTGGACTCCATGTTAAATTGATTACTAGACATGACTGGTGTCTCAGCGGGTACTGACCCATGTCCTCTCATGTTTGGGATCTACCTTTCTGAGGTGGAGGAGAACACAAAGGCACCCTGGCTGATAATGTGTGCATACAACAGTAAGGTGGGTGTTAGCATTCCCAATCCATGTGATGTTGACATCACGCCAAAAGGCCACTTGACACCTATGACTGTTGTCAGAACCCTGGACATTACCTCAAGGCCAAAAGATGTGCCGCCATTACCTTTGGAAATACCATGGCTTACATGAACCCCCAGATTCTCAAAAGCTTGCACAGCATGCAAGATTGGTGCTGAAGCTCAAGCAGACAATATGTCACCGTGCAAACCAGGAACAGCCTGCAGGGGTGTGCACGAGCACTCCTGCACTAATCTTGCACGGACGAAGCCCTTGTATGCAAATCACCCCATTTGCAAGAGAAAGCCATGCATATGAGGTGAATTTGTGATGCAGGAAGCTTGCGACTATCTGTGCAGGACTAGTGCAATCAGCAGAAATGTACTCGGTTAGTAACTGAGTACAAGTTTGCAAAATCCAAAATGGAGCTATGATACCCCCAAATAAATGCTGCATGTCATGTAGTAAGCATGCCAATGGCCAAGTATAAGGCCATTGGCATACAAAAATTTAAAAAATCAACTTTTAATTCCTATTCACCGATCCCGGCTGTTTAAGCGCAGGGCAGCAGGGGGTAAACGGGATCGGGGGGAAAATAACAAAACGAACCTAAAGTAAGCATTCTAACTAAAATCAGTATTCTGCCATGCAAGTCAATGGCAGTCAGAAGACAACATAGCCAGTAAGTAGTGGTTGCTAAGGGGGGAGGCTCAGTGTGAGGCATGTAACTATGCATTAGCAGGCAATCCTATGCAAATGAGGGGAAGGATAGTGAATCCCAGTTTTCCCCAGGATGTGAGGCAGGTCCCAATGGTGTAAGAGTATGAATAGCTGGGTGCAAGCCTAGGAGGTAGATGACATCATGGGGGGGGTGTCAGGCATACTGTAAGTGGAATGGAGCCCTGTGGCTTGGGGTTGCTTCTAGCTAAGCACAGCTAAGCTAGAGGGTGTGTCTAAACCTGCCTATCAGTCTTTACAAAGCCTAAGCGGGTGTGCGCGGCATGCACCGGATCATACAGGAAGAAAAAAAGAGGTTAAACCAGGAAAAAGCAGCAGTCTGCACATTTGAGCACTCTGTTTGCGCGGCGTGCACACGGGCCTAAACAGGAAGGCAATGGGAAGAGAAAACAGCAGTAGGAAGATAATCAAGGAGAACTAGCTTAGCTGGCAGGTGAAATGTATCAGAATCAGCCAATTACACAGGCAGCAGACCAGCCCAGCCCAGAACACTACTATAAACTAAGCAAACACCTTCCCCTCTGGTTTTTCCCACACTCTACACCACCGGTGTATACAAGCGGGGAAATTTTAACTAACAAACCTACAAAATGAGAAGGGCTGCAGCAGGCAACATAGAACAACATGTGCAAGAGGCTGAGTGTGGTGAGGATGTGAATGTTGCTGAACAACCCACAGTGAGGAGATGGAGAAGAGTGTACAGACCCAGGGTAACCTAGCAGGGGCTACATGAGCTGGAAATAGTGGAGCACTGTAGGGTGGACAGAGACCTCATACAGCAATGTGTTGAGCTGTGCCAGCCACACCTGTCACACCAAACTGACCAAGGGAAATCCATCCCAGTGGATACCAAGGTATGTGTTGGCCTAGGTATACTAGCCACAGGTACCTTCCAAAGCACAACTGGGAATATCATGGGGATCTCACATGCATCAACATCCAGAGTATTCCACTGGTTCCTGGATGCCATGTCAGCACATGCCAATGAGCACATATATTTCCTCAATACCCATGAGATGTTGACCAGCAATATGTATCTCTTCCACCAAATAGTAGAATACCCTGGGGTAGTGGGTGTTGTAGACTGCACACACATATGCATCAAAGCACCACCTGGTGAGCAGGGTAGGGCCTACATCAACCACAGGGGCATCCCCTCCATCAACTGCCAGGTCGTATGTGATGCCCAGGGCATTATACTGAATGTGTGTGCAGGCTGCCCTGGAAGCTATGATGATTCCCACATATGGCATCTGACGCAGCTGTACCAGAGATTTGACAATGGGGACATCCCCTACGGTCACTTAGTGGGGGATGCTGGGTACACACTAGAGCCGTGGCCGATGACACCCATCAGAAATGCACATACACCTGAATAACAACACCATAATGAGGCACACGCACAGGCCAGACATATAATAGTACAATTGTTTGGGATGCTCAGGTCATGTTTCCAGTGTCTGGACTCATCCAGTGGAGCCTTGCAGTATTCACCCATTACATGTACCCAAATTGTTATGGTATGTGCTATGCTACACAATGTGATCCTGCAGAAACAGCTGCAGGAGGAACAGCATGGGGCAGGGCCACACAGCCCCCCACCAATGTCAAGGCCTGCACAGGCACAGAGTGACCTGGAGGAGGAACAAACTGAGCCTGCCCCAGTAGGCAGAAGGAGGTGTGGCCAGTATGCCCTGACCTTGGCAAAGAGGCAATGCATAGCACATGCACTGACACAGTAGGGACTCAGGGAATGACACCTCTCTCTGACTCACACATACAGTAAAAGGGATGCCAAACATGACACTGCCTGTGCTCAACCATGTATAAGGAATATAGTATCTGCATCCAACATAGGCAGCCCACCAGCACCATCTGCAAGCTTGGCACACCCACAAGGTAAGTCAACCAACCTACCAGTTGCCATATGGAGCAGAATGTGTCATTACCTGTAGCTTTGGTATGGATGTGAGCATGCAAGGGAAATGGGTGGCTAAATGTTATGGCAGCAGACAGTAGACACCCATAGTGGCACGGCACCATGACATCTGTAACACATACTGGAGTCACTATAGTAGTCAGTACTACACAGGGTGACAAAACCCAATGCAGGAAATGTGCTGAGCAGCATGTGTGTCCATATGACCCACACATGCCAGTCAGGAAGGTTCATATATCTAACAACAGTGTCAGGCAGCAGGACAGGTGTAGACAAACCCAAATAGAGCCTGTGCCATGGCCCCAGAATGATGGCTATGGTTACTCTCCCCCCAGGCCTACAGACCACAGCAGGGCAGGCAGTGGAATGTTAGTTCTGAAGGGTAGGAAGTCAGACAGTAATATGTAGGGCAACCAAAGCTACGATCTATAGTACACTGGTATGCCATTTGGCCAGCATGATAGGTAAGACTACAGACTGAAATGGAGTACCCAACATAACAGTACAGTCCTAGCAAATGTTTACAAGTGTCAGGTGTGCCCCCCATCCTTCAAAGACATATAGTAGCAGTCAGGTATACCCCTCCCAATCCTGTGTAGAAATGTAGAAATAATCAGGTGTGCCCTCCCCCGAACCTACATAGAAATATAGTAACAGTCAGGTGTGCCCTTCCCAATCCTGTGTAGAGATGTAGAAACAGTCAGGTGTGCCCCCCCTATGCAGAAATGTAGTAATGGTCAATGCCAAATGATCAATGGATACCCTGCAGAGACAGCATGCTACCTGTCAGTGTACAACACAAAGGTCAGCACTGCAGCACAAACTACCCATACTTGACCCACACATGCAATACAGATGGCCATACTGGGCATGCTCATACACTTAGAGAAATGAAGGCACTGTAAGGCAACAATATACTGAAAGGTCATACTGGGCATGCTCACACACCTAACCCCATGACGGCCATGTCTGCAAACACCAGTGGACCAGACATATCTGGCAGTTGCAGTTGTTAGTGCAGATAACGGTCAGTATGCACCACTCATGCCTTGCACACACAGTGGAGAGGAATACATACATATATGTAAGGACAACACACTATAATAAGCCAAAGGTAGATGGACATAGATGTGTGGAAGAGGGTGACTGTGACACGGATCCATCCAGGTCTGTCCCACCCAGCACACAGCCAAAGGGCCCCAAACACATGAGGGGCAGATGTCACTCACTGCAGATACTAGGCACCAGTATCTGTTAGCATTACAGACCATGTGGTGCACGTGCCAACTGTGCAACATGACTATACAAGGAAGTAGTCGTCTAGCAACTGTATACATGTACCTGTGAAATATGACCCTGTGTGTGTCCGCATTTGGCATCCTACATGAATGGGTAATAGCCCATGCACACACACTGCCTTCCCCATAGCTCTACTATGACAAGCCCGCTGAGGTCATCCAATGTGAAATACATCTTTGGGAGAATTGTAGCCTAGTAATCTCTATGGTGCATCCCATAACTGCATACTGCTGTAGTGTGATAAGCTAGTTAGGTAGGACTTTTAATCCCAGACATGGCAGCTGTGTGTGTGTGTTTGTGTGCGTGTCTGTCTGACTGTGTAGAGAGCAATGCTTTTAAGGGTAGTCACACTCCCAACTATTTAAATGCACAACCTAGGCACTACGCTGTAGTATGATAAATTAGTGCAGTAGGAGTTCTATCCCCAAACATGGCAACTGTATATGTGTGTCTGTCTGTGTATAGAGCAATGCTTTTTAGGCTAGCCACACTTCCCACAATCCAAATGCTCAACCTTTGCAAGGTAGCTGATGTCATCCACCTAGTAATACACCTCTGGGAAGCTGTAGCCCAGTAATCTCCGTATTGCTGTAGTGTAATAAACTAGTTAGGTGTTTGTGTGTGTGTGTCTGTCTGTCTCTGTAGAGAGCAATGCATTTTAGTTTAGCCACACTCCCCACAATCCAAATGCCCAACCTTTGCAAGCAGCTAATGTCATCAACCTAGTAATACACCTCTGGGAAACTATAGCCCAGTAATCTCCATAGCGCATCATGTAACTGCGTCTTGCTGTAGTGTGATAAACTACGTAGGTAGGTGTTCTATTCCATGACATGGCAAGTGTGGCTGTATGTCTGTGTGTTCCTTTGTCAGTGTAGGGAGCAATTATTTTGAGTCCATTCACAGACACTACAATCTCCAATGGTCCACTTTGGCAAGTGTACCGATGTCATCAACTGTGAAATACACCTTTGGGGAACTGATAGGCCAGTAATCTCCATGGTGTGTGCCATAATTGTGTACTACTGTAGTGTGATAAACTACTTAATAGTTGCCCAACCCCAGCCTTGGCAACTCTGTGTGTGTGTGTGTGTGTGTGTGTGTGTGTGTGTGTGTGTGTGTGTGTGTGTGTGTGTGTGTGTGCAGAAAGCAATGCTTCTTAGGGTAGGCACACCCCCTACAATTTAAATGCTCTACCTTAGTAAGGCTGCTGATGTCATCCATTCCAAAATACACCTCTGGGAAGGTTGTAGCCCAGTAATCTTCATAGCATGTGCCATAACTGCGTACTGCTGTAGTGTGATTCAGAACCCTGGTAGGGTTCTATACCCACCCATGGCAGTTCTGGATATTTTGTATGCGTTCCACTGTCTGTGTAGGGAGCAATGAATTTTAGGCTAGTCACACTCAGTACATGTCAAATGGCCTACTTTGGCAATCCTGCTGATGTCAGCCAATGTGATATACACCTTTGGGGAAGGAGTACTGCAGTAATCATTGTGGCATGTACTATAATTGCATAGTACTGTAGTGTAATAAACTAGTTAGGTTTGGAGTTCTACTCCTGGTCATGACAGGCGTGTGCGCATGTGTATTTGTACCTTGTAACCTGTGTGGAGGAGGATGTGCGTGTCTGACACCTGGTCCCAATGTGTAGTGGTTTTGCAATTTTCTTATATGGTGGCCCTAGTACATATCACAATGTCCACTGTACAGGAAAGCAGCTGTGAAATAGCTGAGAAACTGGGGTGCATATCCATACCCATACATGTGACAACAAGGCCAGGCAATCACAGTTAGCAACCCCAGTATTACAAAGAGCACACTCTCAACCCATGTCTCATACACACACACATGGCAAGGCAACAGCCAAGATGTGTGTAGTACACTGCATATTGGTGACTGATAGTAACTATGGTGTGAATGCAGTGGCCTACAGAGGCCATGGCACCCTGTCAGTACGATAGGCACCTAATTGCAGACAGTGTGCCTTCAGTATGTTTCCCTCCGGATGCCTGCAACAACTGTAGTTCCATCAAATGTGATCCGCAAAGGACATACCATGCCTTACATACATGCCCTGTATGGACAGATGCCACTGACACCAGGCAATACCTGTAGCTTACTACCAATGTAGGTGCAGGGTCAACCAGCTGTCCATTACCTGGCCCTGCCACATGAGGGTGGGACTGTCACATCTCATGATAACATTCTGTGTATACAACATGGGCCAGACAAACCAGGTATACTTCCAAATGCCACTGTACATGAATGTGGGATGTGTGCACATCCCAAACACCATCCATGTTGTAGCATATAGAACACATATATGCCAAGCACTGCACAGCACTGGCCACGCAGAATAGTAACCCAGGAGACTGGATGGTGAATACTATACCCACCTGTGTGGTCCATTCCGGACACTACACCCCTTAGCCATAATGCAGACCATTTTCATGTGGCCTGATGCCAAGGTATACCCCTCACCTAGCCTTGTACAGTCGTCTGGCACCATCAACCACTACACACCCATGAAGCAATGCACACATGCATGCCAGTACTAGCACCCTGTGTCTGTGTGTGTGGTGTATGATGCTTCTGACCACATTCACACCTAGTACCAGCCCCCAGTGGCATACTGAAGCATGCTCTCTAATGTCAGACACCGTTACATACCCTTTGACCATAGAACCCCAGGATAACCCCTGTGGACCAATTCATACCTATGCATTACTGTATTGTGGCAAGGTAACTGGTTAGGAAGTGTATTCATTACCCTGCCAAGTGTGGCAATGTGTATGAGTCCCTTACAGAGTGTGGCTGTGTTGACGCTGACACCTGTTCATGTGGACAGGCTCATGTGCTACATCTACTGTATCACAACAGTATTGCAGATGTCACTCACCAGCACATATACGTCTGGACAGCTCACCAACATGTAAGCTATTTGGTGCACACAATAACTGTATACACATGTGATAGCTATGCATAGCAGTCAGGTGTTTGAAACCCCATACTGGTAGGTGTGTGACACAAACATGCTTACATTTTACTCACCCACACCTTCCCTGACATACTTTGTCTCTGTCTGTCCCATCCACACCCTCTCTGGTGGATGTGGGATGTACACCTGCTTTGCTAGGCAGCAGCTTGTGTTTTGTAAGTGATGGTCATGATCAGCTGATGGCCTCTGCACCAATTGCAGTCCACCTCTAGCTGAGTGCATGTGTAACAGCTGTGGGTAACATTCCCATAGCCAATTGCATGGCAACACACTCCAATATCTAGGAACATCATTTTGGTGTTGGCCCTTTACATCCACTGTGGGCAGGAACTAGATCTGTCATTTGGTGAAATGTAGCTCAGATGGATTGGGGATTTACCTCTAACACCTTACACTATGGAAACAGGGCAACACACAGAAGGGAGATGTGCCTGGCCTGACTACAGATTGTAAGTGCTGCTATACTGCATGTGGAGTAATGTTGGTTTAACAGTGTGTGTGTGGATATGGCTGTCCTACATGTTGTAATACCTGCCATGTCAGTACTGTGTTTATGAGGGATCCGCATCTGCAGGGTCATCTGCAGACTGGGCAGTGTGTTGTGTCCTTGTTGTCATGTGTTACCCACAGAGCACGCATCTGTGATCTGCAGAAGGTAGTATGAGGATTGCAGTCTGTAGATGGTGAAAGGCCTGACAGTTACTGACTTCATATCCCTCATGGGGCACATGCTGCAACAAACCCTGTTATGACAGTACATGTATGAGGATAACACAGCAACATGTCAATATTGGCCCTGTGTATGTGCTTACAGCCACAACTCTGTCAACCTTTGTACATATGTTGTGCATTACGAGGTGCATGTGTGATGTACACCATCATAAGTGTCATCATATCTGATAGCAATCCAGGGAGATATTAGACTGCTACACATGTTATGTACAGTATGGGTAATATTTGACAACATTACCAGGACTGTGGTCGTTTGTACAGTATTGAGGTCTGTGTAACTATGGTGACTGTCGACAGTGTGTGTATTGTGAACATGTTCTTTAGCCTGCGTACAGACTGTGGTAGATGTCATTTATTTATTTATTTATTTATTTATTTGCAGTTGATTTACCAGGATAGTCCATTGGGCCAAAAAGAACCCGTTTTCCCTGGGGAGAAAGTACAGAAAAGAAAAAACATACAAAAGATTGCTAAATAATTATACACAAAGTCATAAAAAAAAAAATAGGGAAAAAAAGTTCCAACACACACAGAAATTGGGTTCAGACAAGATTGCTATTATTATAGTAGTAGATAAGAAAAAACATTTCAATTTTCATAAACCCCCATACTGGGTGGGTGTGTGTGACACAAACATTTACATTTTACTCACCCACACCTCCCTGGACATACTTCTGTCTCTGTCTCCCCCCCACACCCTCTCTGGTGGATGTGGGATGTACACCTGCTTTGCTAGGCAGCAGCTTGTGTTTTGTAAGTGAGTTTGTTATAGGTCCCATCCTATCTGATGTTACATGCTGCTCCACTGTATGTTACTATATTGGTTTACATGTTTGTAGGGCCATACACACACACATGTCCCATACCACTGACAGACAGACAGACAGACCACACAGTGTAGCAGCCCAGTATATGTAGGGTTAGTCTGTGAGTGGCACATATGAGGATGTTGTTGAACAGATTGACAAATATACTGTACTTTTATGCTAGCTTACCATATGTGGCTGTGGCTGTGTTCACATTGGATGTGGTTATGCACCTTCACACAGGTGTATCTTACCCTGTGGTATGACATGCCTGCAGAGCCTGCTATATATGCAGGTACATGTGCATTCCCCCATAGGGGGATGTTGGCCAGTCTGCCTGTAGCCTGCACAGTGCATTGTTACATGTCTAGCAGCTTAGTGTACTTATCCAGTGAGATGTCATGTGGAGATACTTGCCGGATGTACTACTGCTGGGTCTCCCTTAACACTCATGTATGTCAGACAGAGCAGTGGGATGCTGTACAGATGTATGTCACTATCTAATGGGTAGTATGTGGCCATGGCACCCCTGTACCAGTGGTATTATGTGTCAGGCCAGACAGGGGGGTGTGGATGCATGCCTATGGTGGCTTTTGTATATCAGTCGTTATGGGGTATACCCATCTACATGGCTGCTAACATCCATATTGTCATGCATGGTACACATGTTTAGCACTAAGGGGTTCTGTGTATACCTCTGGACTGTAAGGAGTATTTCAGAATGTCCACATATATTGGCCAATATCAGTGCTGCAGTCCACAGGGACATTACATGCTAGCAGTGGTACTTTACCAGGATGTCCTTAGGATGTCTGTCAGTAGCCAATGGCACACATGTGGAAAGCAGATGTGACCTCCCACACACACCATGTCTGTGAAGACAATCCCAATTACAGTAGCAATAATCTACCAATATACCTGCTATACATACCTGACATCCACTTGCACTACGACATTAGGACTATAGGGGCTGGGGTAGGTCTACACTCTGTGTCCAGGGCATGTGGTGAGGACATCTCTACATATATACATTCAGATATATATCTATGATTACACATATACATATCAACATATATAGAAGGGTATGTATAAGTACATAGATATACATATACACACCCAGATATATACATATACAGAGCGATATATGTCTACATATATACAGATAGTGATACATATGCACATGAATGTATCGATATCTACAGATATATCGACAGTAGTAGGTATAGCGGTATAGATATGTATGTACATATAGTCTTAGATATCTAAATATATACCAACATAAGCAGGCATATCTGTACACCTAGGATGTGCATACATATATAGCTATATACACATATCTATATATACATATACATATACCTATATATACATATATACATATATATATACCTATATATACACATATGTATAGATACATATATGTATATGTACACATATGTACATACAAAGAGAAGTACACATGGCCATATATATGCAGCATTATACAGATGTGTATACAGACATATGTATGTGTATACCTGTGTATGTACATGTAGACATCTATACACCTATATGTATACAACCATATACCTGTCATGAGTAAACATCATGGTTGTGTATACCCTCCCATATGTATCTCACCATATGTATCTGCCATGTGTACATTATGATGAAACAATATATGTGATGCAACAGTCATATTAATGACAAGGACTACACAATATAGGACGTAAAGGCAAGTGTTCAATACCACTCAGTTTGGGTAATGACAGCTAAATTAGTAACACAACAGCTGTCCCCACAGTGGTCATGGCATAGTGGTCATGTGTTGTGACTTCAGTGTAAAGGGCCCTGAGTTTATGACCTGCAAGGGCTACTCATTTTGTTGCTGGCCAGAACAAGGACTGTTGGATACAGAATGGTTAAGGCAGTGTTTGTGCAATGTAGGCGACACACGTCAGTATCACGACATTGCTAGGTAGGGGGTCTAGTCCCAGTGTTGGCAAGTAACAGTGTGCGTGTATGTAGATGAGTCTACATCAGGTTGCAGGGTATACATGCCTCAGCGAGCCACCTCTCCATTTGGCACAGGCAATACCCGGTATAGTAACCTATGAAATGTGTTTGCCTGTACCCCTAATATGTCACTGCCATGGTGTCAGCACAGTGACATACCCCATTGTGCACTATGACTGCAGACCATCCTCGTGCTGACACATGTACACCTAAAACACACCTGCATATCAGTTTAGAGACCACAGCCAAGCAGTGTTACTAACAGTTAGAAGGCATCATTGCTGGATGGCTACACTACCTGCCAATTATGCCTCAAACTCTACACCCTACAACATGTTAGACTGCAGGACTGTGGTACACTGGTGCACACTCACCGTGTGCATCAGAACCATATCAGCCTACCCCTGCATTGATGGTATGGATGACAGGGATGGGACACAGGTATCATCATATGCACAGGGCATTTTTTGCTAACACATATACACCTACAACACACTTGCATATCAGTTTAGAGACCACAACCAAGCAGTGTTACTAATAGCTAGAAGGCATCCTTGCTGGAATGCTACACTACCTGCCAATTATGACTCACACTCTACACCCTACAACATGTTACACTGCAGGACTGTGGTACATTGGTGTACACTCACCCTGTGCATCAGAACCATATCAGCCTGTCCCTGCATCAATGGTATGGATGACAGGGATGGGGCACAGGTATCATCATATGCACAGAGAATCCTTGTGCTGACACATATACATCTACAACACACTTGCATATCAGTTTAGAGACCACAACCAAGCAGTGTTACTAATAGCTAGAAGGCATCCTTGCTGGACGGCTACACTACCTGCCAATTATGACTCACACTCTACACCCTACAACATGTTACACTGCAGGGCTGTGGTACACTAGTGTACACTCACCCTCTGTATCAGAACCATATCAGCCTGTGCCTGCATCAATGTTTTGGATGACAGGGATGGGGCACAAGTATAATCATATGCACAGGGCATCCTCATGCTGACACATGTACACCTACAACACACTTGCATATTAGTTTAGAGACCACAACCAAGCAGTATTACTAACAGCTAGAAAGCATCATTGCTGGATGGCTACACTACCTGCCATGTATGCCTCACAGCTGGACTGCTACACTACCTACCAGTTATGCCTCACACTCTACACCCTACTACATGTTACACTGCAGAACTGTGGTACACTGGTGTACACTCTACACCCTACAACATGTTACACTGCAGGACTGTGGTACACTGGTGTACACTCACCCTGTGCATCAGAACCATATCAGCCTACCTCTGCATTGATGGTATGGATGACAGGGATGGGACACAGGTATCATCATATGCACAGGGCATTTCGAGCTAACACATATACACCTACAACACACTTGCATATCAGTTTAGGGACCACAACCAAGCAGTGTTACTAATAGCTAGAAGGCATCCTTGCTGGACGGCTACACTATCTGCCAGTTATGCCTCACACTCTACACCCTACAACATGTTACACTGCAGGACTGTGGTTCACTGGTGTACACTCACCCTGTGCATCAGAACCATATCAGCCTACCCCTGCACTGATGGTATGGATGACAGGTATGGAACACAGGTATCATCATATGCACAGGGCATTTCATGCTAACACATATACACCTACAACACACTTGCATATCAGTTTATGGACCACAACCAAGCAGTGTTACTAATAGCTAGAAGGCATCCTTGCTGGACGGCTACACTACCTGCCATTTATGCCTCACACTCTACACCCTACAACATGTTACACTGCAGGACTGTGGTACACTGGTGTACACTCACCCTGTGCATCAGAACCATATCAGCCTGTCCCTGCATCGATGGTATGGATGACAGGGATGGGGCACAGGTATCATCATATGCACAGAGAATCCTTGTGCTGACACATATACACCTACAACACACTTGCATATCAGTTTAGAGACCACAACCAAGCAGTATTACTAATAGCTAAAAGGCATCCTTGCTGGACAGCTACACTACCTGCCAATTATGCCTCACACTCTCCACCCTACATCTTACACTGCAGGACTGTGGTACACTAGTGTACACTCACCCTCTGTATCAGAACCATATCAGCCTGTGCCTGCATCGATGTTTTGGATGACAGGGATGAGGCACAAGTATCATCATATGCACAAGGCATCCTCATGCTGACACATGTACACCTGCAACACACTTGCATATTAGTTTAGAGACCACAACCAAGCAGTATTACTAACAGCTAGATGGCATCATTGCTGGATGGCTACACTACCTGCCAAGTATGCCTCACAGCTGGACTGCTACAGTACCTGCCAGTTATGCCTCACACTCTACACCCTACTACATGTTACACTGCAGGACTATGGTACACTGGTGTATACTCATCCTGTGCATCAGAACCATATCAGCCTGTCCCTGCATCAGTGGTATGGATGACAGAGATGGGGCACAGGTATCATCATATGCACAGGGTGTGGTGTTGGTCTGCCAGAGGCCAATGGTGGGCCATACATTTGACACCATGTGTGTGGATGAGGGGTGTATTTTGGGGAGCTGGCTGAGGTGATGTGGTGTGTGTAGGTATGAGGTGCCTAGGTGTGATTGCATAGTGTGTGGGTATGCATGCACACAGTTCTGCCTTGTGGCTGCCCTACACAGGTGTTTATGGACAGCTGCAGACCATACCTGGCAGGGTGTGAAGTTCACTGCCTCCAGCCACAGACACGTGGACTGTGCCTGCCAGGGGTTCTGCGGGCAGGTGTAGGTACAGGCATTGAAGTGCTATTCTCACCTGCTGATGACATTTGTCCGCTGGTACCACATCCCTCCTGAGACTGGCCAGGACCACATGCATGTGGCCTGCTGTGGTGTGGTGTGGACAGCACACACCCCCACACTGTCAGTGCTGCTACTGCCACTATGGGAGCCCCTTGGAGTCCTAGCACACCCACGCTGAGTGCCAGCTGTTGGTGTTGCTGGGCCATGTCCACATAGGCATCGCCGTATCCCCACCACGTTGAAGCACGGACACACCACGGCTGATGAGGGCCATCAGCTCATCATGCTGTCTATCTGCTTGCTTGTTAGAAGCATGGATGGCAGACACTTCACGGAGGTTGTCACCTACAGTAGCAAGTGCATCCCTCTGCAGCCTAAGGCCCTGTCCGGTGTAATGCTCAATACATGCTTGCACCACCATTACAGCCTGGAACATGCATCTGCTGGTTGCAGCTATGTTGCCTATGCCAGGGGCATGATGTCCAGCGGCCCTACCATGAGCACCCTGGGACATCTGCCTATGTGGCAGCCTGCTGGACATCTGGCTATGCCTGCTGCAACTGGACATGGTAGGCATGGTTACCACACTTTCCCATGCACTGCCACTGAATGCCAGCTGTCCCTCTGCTATGGTCACTGGTGCTGGGGTGTGTATAGGCACTGTAACTGTGTGCACGGGTGGGGTGTCTAAAAGGGAGATGTCAAATGTATGCGCATTGTCGGCCCCTGACAACCCCACCTGTGCCTCACCATTATCATCATCATCATCATCATCATCGGTGTCTGTATGGACACCTACTTCAGATTGGTTGCAGGAGGGACCCTGACCCACCTCACCACCTGTGGGGGAAAACAATAACTGCACTTTAAAACCTGTACAGCATTGCTTAACAGTATACACACACACACACACACACATCTCCATGCTACCTACCTGTCCATGCCTTTACAGACAGCCCCACGTATATGTCCATGTGTTACTCCATCCTGCATCACACTTGTTAGCATACACACATTGCTAACACTCATTAACATCACAGTCCTCTAAATGCCCACACAAGCGGCCACAACACAGGGCTTGTTGCTACATTACCTGCCTGACCTGTGTGTAGTGGAGTAACATGGCCTCAATGCTGTCAGTTGGTATGCACCCTCTGTATGGCCGGAATGATGTGCATGGCCCCTATATGTGTGGGCTACTATGTTGTAGCCATAATACTTCCCACTGGTGTATCATTTGTATGTAATGCTCAGTACATGCCAGATATGCTGCCCCGTCGCCCCATCAAGTGTCAGCTGTAATATGTGGATACACTCCCTGGTGTTGACTATTCCTTCCCCAATGCATCTGTAGAGCTGCATACATGGGCTGTACGTGACCTCTCCACTGACAGCAATATTAAGTGTGTATCTGCGGTGGTGTTGCTGCAGTAGCGTTGTCACCTCACAGTTAGATGTTGCCTGTTCGATTTTCAGTTAGAGCGTCTACTGTGCGATGACATGCGTGAGTGGGTGTTCCTTCGTTGAAGGTTGTGCATTAGGCCTGGCAAGCCAGCACGTAAAACTCTACTGCCAATCATTAGCAGACCAGAATTCTGCTGTTGCGACCCCTAACTGGGAAAAGCCGAAAGATACACACACACACCTGAGGTCTACCTTCCGTCTGGATGCCTGATCCAAGCTACAGGCCATAATATACTATTTGCTGTCCTGTGAGTACATGACAGGTATTCCTGGTGTGCAATGGGTACTCCATGTCCATGTACTGCACAGTCCCAAAGGGGGGTGCAGCCATATGAACACCCCACAATCACACGTGCATACATGGCCACACACACAAACACACACATGCACACACGCATCATACATGCATCTAACTCCCACCACTTGGCCAGAGTGACCATGCAGGCAAACTAACCACTAGGATGCACACACACACACACACACACACACACACACACACACACACACACACACACACACACACACACACACACACACACACATACATATGCAGGTGAGGATGCACAATGATTGTACACACAGTCCTCCAATTACCCATCTGCCAACTTGCAAAACATATGGTACAGAACAGCATGCAGTTCAGCTATACTCACACCATGCTAGCAGCGGTATACATGTGTATGATGCATGTGCTGTGATTAGGTGATGCCCCTTCCCCTGGATACCTCTGCACCCATGTACACATTATTGCTGTGCACCTGTTCTGCACCCTGCCATGTACTGTGCCCCACAACTCAAAGGTGTCCAACCCATTGCAGAATGTGTAGTACCATTTGGGATGTACCTCACAAGACACTTCCAACAGCTTGAAAGACCACAAAAGCACCTCACCAAGAGGATTACTGGCCTCAAACATATGTCCTATGCAGCCCGATTGAAAAAACTCCGGCTGTACTCAGTGGCATATCGCTTACTCAGAGGTGATCTCTGCCTGACTTATAAAGCCATGTCCAACTCAGAATTGATGGACATGCTCCACCTAAAGAAATCCAAGTCACTGCGAACCACGCACTCTAGTGAGCTAAACCTTACCACAACAATAAATAGAACATGCTGGAGGGATAGATTCCTGTCACAGAGACTCCTCATGCTTTGGAACAAAGTTCCTAACTACATTAGGCAGAGCCCCTCACTAACACTCTTCAAGAAAAGCCTTGACGAGTGGATGGGTAACAGAAAGTATACCCTGGGATCACTTCATTGGCTTTGCTTGACAGAGGCTCAGTTAATTAATCAATGGAGAGTCGAAAGCCGACACACTCTGGCTAGGCTTATAAATGCCCTCGAGCAGATAGCCTAGTACCTACCTATGAACCTATGAACCTATGTCAGTTATGCCAGCTGTACCTCTCACAGCCCCTATGTGTTTCAGCAACACGTACCTGGGATGATATGTGGACCGTTGTCATTGGTGAATCCTGGTTGCCTGATTTACAGCTGTCAACATTAACAGACCATGTATGGCCACTGCAGATATGCTTACACTGACAACCATCAGAGCATACCATGGCTATGGGGGGTGTACACACCATTATTGCTTTTACACACACACATCCATGATCTGGCATGGGATCACAGCACTTCAGATCTTAGCTGTACACACACCTGGTATGTAACATATGTCCTGTACATTCACATGCAGTGTCTACAGATTGTGGTAGGTGTGCGGCTGCTGACCGCAGTGCATACACACCATGTGGGGATGTGTGTGCACACCCTTATCATGACAGTTTATCACACCTCTTGTTGTGTGTACTACAGCAGTCATTGCTCATGGCAGGGGTATACCAGCGTGGGCCTTCCGCAATTGCTAGTGTATGTTCAGCCTACCCTACACATGTCCCCCTATTCTGCATGATTGCAAGGTCCACTCATGTGCACATCCCATGGTGTTCACACAATGTAATCACTATTGCAATGTGGATAGGGTTATGGCTGCCACAGGTCCTTGACCTGACTATATGCAGATAGAGCCATTCCTGCCATCCCTAGGATCCTTGCTGCAGTGCAGTGGTGTTTCATGCTGAGACCCCCCCTCAGCATTTATGCAGATGCATGACAGATAAGCCCTACACATATGTGTCAGCTTGCTGTGTCCCATACACTGCACACCACATGTTGCAGCTTAGACCCAGCTGATAATGTGGACTAGTGTAATGCTGTATGCCATAGTGTATATCAGCAGCAGTTGGCATTGCCCTACAGGTATGTACACTGGTGTTGCACTGTATATGGGTGTTGTCCAGAACATGTCACTACTGTAGGCCATATCTACCAACAGTATGTTACCCCCTGTGGGCACATTCCACAATGACAGGATGTTAGTTGTCATGCAGGTGTGTGACATACCCTTTCAATACCCCATTATGTCTGCCCCTGTGAGACCATGCATTTCACAGCAACAATACATATGCATGTACAGCATGCATTCAGGGTAGGTGTGTTAGGTGTGTGCATGGAATATTACATCACCATTACAAGTCCGTTGTGTTGGTATGCATCTACATAAGACATACTCACCAGCATCAGGCTGCTGCCTTGCTGTTATGCTGGAGGGACCTACATAAGTGGGTGAGAGATGCAATTTCAGTGCCCACACCTGTGGCATTGCTACAGGCTGGGTGCAGTACTACCATACATCTACTTTAAATACACACCATACTACCAAATCTGGACATCTGATTATCACTACAATGCAGCAACACATTATTTGTATAACATATCAGATATGCATGATCTACATGTACCACTGTGGATATTTACACAACAGTGGTCTACTGATGTGCCCTGTGTCCTTACTTGCACACTCCTTAGCTGTTGCGTGGGTGACACCCACCTCCATAAAGGGGTCCAGTGGTTGATGTTGTTCAGGATGGGCAGGTGCCATGAGGCTGGCCAGGAGCTCCTCCACACGTGTCAGGGTGGATGGGTGGCATGGAACCCCCCGTGGCAAGGTGATCCCCCCAGACTGCTGCAGCATGCTGATTGGCATTGCGAAGCAGGTTGCTGCAATGATGCCGGACCTGCTCATAACTGTGGTTATGCAGGCCAACATCATTGACCCTGTGGATGAGATCATTCCACAGGATGGTCCGCTCCTGCTGTACCAGTGCTGTCCTGCCAAGCAGGACCTGGTAGTGCAGTACCAGGTGGTTTATTATTCTTCTCGGCGGAATATGCTGGGAGCTGGATGTGTGCCATCTTGCCTGAAAAACATGAGGATGGGAACAGGCCTGAGTGACTCATATGGCAAGGTTACCACAGTTCATATTACACATCAGTGTCACCCCCCCCATATCAGCTTCAACAGACTATACACACAACTCATTAGGTATAGCTACAGCTTAACTACCATTTGGACAGATTGTGTAGTGTACCATACCTTCTGCTATGTGATTGTAGCCATGTCCCCTGTGTGGGCACTAACATTGCAGGCCTGTTACAGACTATTCACTTGCGTGCCATTGTCAGGGCCACTATGGTTACATATATGCCAGTGGTATGGCTGCTCTGAGATTGCTGCACATCTGACAGTCTGTATTATAGGGGGGTTCTATGCATGCTGTTGGACATGTACTGGGATTGTGTAGACTATTACTACCAACATATGTACTATGACAGTGACACATGTATATGTGCAATTGGCCAGCTGATCCACCTCTCCTCACCCATCTGACCAGGATATCTGGCCACATCACATGTGTGTGCCAACCTGGGGCCACCTCATGTACTGTTATAACCATACAATCAGGTGGAACCACCCAGGGGATGCTGGCCCACCCCCTCGGGCACACACCAGCATGTCCCTGTCCCCTGAGCTCAGGTCTAGGGTCTGTTCTACACCAGGCTTCACAGACATGTGAGGGATGTACTACATCCGTCTGCGGCACCCAGTACACATTCACATGGCCAACATGCTCCTTTTGCTCAGCCACCAGACCTAGCACCGTTAGGACGTGGACTACTGTGGTGAGTGGGAGTTGCTGGGAGTCTTGTTCCCATTGTGGCCATATGGGGGACCATGGGACATCCACATCACAGACCGCATACACCATCAACAGTGTTTACCCACCACATGTGTCACATACCACCCCTGTAGACTGTCTTCTATATCTACCAATCCTGACCACCTCCACGTGTGTATCTGCCGTACTTCCCCATATTCCCATTGCATACTTCACAGGCGGGGGCATTGTGGTGCTAGGGTGGGACTAACATGTGACATACCCATCCATGGTGCACACACTGCCAGCTGTAGATATCTGTCTGTATTGCTATGTGTGCTGCTGCCTTGCACATAGCACACATCATTGTGGTAGTGATATAGGGGACATGTCTTACCATACATATCTGTTTCTGTGCGTGTTTGTACAGATGTTGACATTTGCATACCGGTATTTATCTATATGTGTGTAGATATATGTGACTTCATATATATGTGCACATATATATGTCTACACATGGGTATATGTATATTTCTGAACATACATGCTGATATACATATATATCTTTAAATATTATATATGTGACATATGTACACATATGCATACCTATATGTGGGGCACATGCAGACATCAGCTTCACAATCTCACAACACCTTCTTGCACAGCTGCACTGTTCTGCCTTGCTACAACACAGACAGGTGCCACACATAGACACGGCCTGACATTAGGGGGGTATATGTGGGAGCCGATTGCATGTAACCCTATTACGCACCTATGGTATTCCGGCATGCTACATTACAGATTTCCTGAGTATCCTGCCAGTGGTGGGCCATGGCTCCCACATGTCCATCATAATGGCATTACTTCCACCACCAGCTATTGGCCACGTAATATACATACTTCCCATTACACAACACACACTATAATGGCTTACATCTTGTCTGTCAGTTCTGACCTGCACAGTTAACGGCTATACACAGGGACAGACACTATTGTCCATAGCAGTTGTTAAGTTGAACATCATCACAACAACACCTGATGGCACATATAAATCATTCCACATCCTCTATCCCATTATGATGGGCCAGGTACTACATTCTATTACATGTATATATACCTCACATACCTGTTGTGGGAATGATGTCTTGTTGAATGACAGCTGGCTAAATACCTGTGACATCAGCTTTTTGTTTGAAGAGCTTTGTCGTTTTTTTTTTTCCTCTTCCTCTTCCTCTCTCTCTCTCTCTCTCTCTCTCTCCAGTAAATGGATTGAGCTGCGTTGAATAGATTGCAGCCTGGCTTTAGTAGGTGATGCACATGATCAGGTGATGGCCTCTGTACCAATCAGTGTCCTTCACTTGCTAACTGCATGCAGCTTGCTGTGTAGTACTTCCAATTACCACTGTCATGGCAACCACCTACTATAAATCCCCACATCATGTGGGTGTGGTCCCTTTACCTTTCCTGTGTGATGGACATCATTCCTGTGTGTGGGCATCAGTGTTACAGACAGCAGGTAGCAATACCTCTTACAGGAGAACCGGCACACTCAGGCCAGCTACATATTTGTAGGAAGTTCCAGAACTGCAGACAGAGTGTGATAGAGTTGTGTTATGCTTTGTATAGTACTGGTGTTACAGGGTGTGTGTACATACTAGTTTACCTTGGAATGCAGTCTGTCTCCATAGCTCTCATCTGTGGGCCTATCCTCTTGGTGGCCAGAGGTGTGCCTATCATTTTTTGTCTGTCCACCACACAGGTGCTGTGTCAGATATTTCACTGGCAGTGTGTGTGCTGAGTGCTATCAGTACATGGCTACACACATTTATGTTTCTAACCTCAATTCCCTGACTAAGGGTATGTTGCAGACTATCCTGTAACACCAGCAACTTGCTTAGTGTATGGCAACAATTTTCCACATATGGGCCTGTGTTCCAGCCTCTGTCCTCCACCTACATACCAAGCTTTGCACATATGACATGCTATCAGGGATTGTTCTGTAGTGGGCTGTGAGTATATCACACTGCCATTGCTGCCATCAGTCCACTGATGTTGTATCCCCCACACATACGGTGGGGCTGAAGACATATATGCATGGGCTTCACCTACACAATACATGTATGCCCTTATGCAATCCAGAGGCCAGTGTATGTAACAGGGGTATATGGCCCTGTATTACTGAATCTAGGGGGGATGCACCATAAATACCTTAGGCTGTTACAAAATGTGGGGGTATCAGGGGTGCACTGCCTTAAGGTATCTGGATGTACAGTACCATATATTTCACCTATATTTACACTACTTAAATAAATTGGGTTAATGCAGGCCTACTGTCCCCTGCCATACAGACTGTTCTGTTTGTCAGTGTGCTTGTGATGGTGTCAGTTATGCCTTGTTATGTAACAGTTACATCCCATTTGGTCAATTGATGTCTTTACCACCTAGTGATTTTGGACAGAGTGTAGATAGAGGCTGCTGAACTATACACCTGCATTACTTACTGTTGATAGTTTGGTATCCTGTAGCCCAGTCTGTCTTGACTATTGTACAATTTGAAGGGCTTGGCCTGGACAGCAACAGTTGTGATCCTTTCCAGACTATTGTCATAGTATAACTGTTTCACAGTTGCATTACTCTGTTTATATGGATGTCAGTGTCTGAACAGCTATAATACATGGCATATAAAACTGTAATGGTACACAAATAAAGGTTATCCATTTCTGCAAACCTGTGTGTGGTGTTTTATCCTATGACCTCTCTGTGGACATATGTTGCATGCAAAGATTGTCATTTGTATAGATGGCCCATGCAGCGTCCAGTTGTTAAGGTGTTAACTGTAGGCATAGTGGCTGTTCCATATTGTGTGCACCTTCTACATATGTATCTTACTGTACATATCTCTGCATGTGTCTGTGTAGTCACATATATATATATATATATATATATATATATATATATATATATATATATATATATGAAGAGAGAGAGAGAGATAGCTATAAATATCTGTATCTGCATATATGTGTCTGTGTATATGTACCCTGGGGATGTTGATAGCTTCCATATTTTGCATTTCCTATGGGAGCCACACTGTACTGCATGACATGTTACTAATACCAGCCTGACATCATATAGGTGGGTTGCAGTACTGTTTATATGTTGTGCACATGTCATGTCAGGTCCTGCTTTTGTGATCTGTAACACATTAGTGTATTGCAGGGTAGACGTGTTTGGCTGTAGTGGGGGGTATGCCTATTTGTACATGATGTATATGTTTTGGGGCGTCCCAACCCCATTAATGGTGCATGTGGACATATTTGTATTTGTCAATCTACCATTGCTATCTACAGATGTGTGGCCATATACACACACACGCATATATATATATATATATATATATATATATATATATATATATATATATATATATATATATATATATATATACACACACACACACACATATATATATATATATATATATATATATGTATATATTTGTATGGCTGTATATATGTAGATATCTACATCTATTGATATGTTGTATCTGTTTAGATATTAATATATTTACTCACACAAATACATTTACATGTTGGAATATATTGTCTGTACTGTTGAATGACTGGGTTGGTTGATATGTTTTGAATACATCAGGGTTATGTATATCTGACATGGCTTCGTGGTAAATCACTTTGCCTATGGTGTGTGGGGTTCTGTGTTTGAGCCTAGCAGAGGTCATTTATTTTGTTGCTGGGCAGAACATGGGCATTGGATACAGACTGGTTAAGGCACGTTTAGTCAGTTGTTAGTGGGTTTGTGTGGAGGTCAGAACTGCTAACCTACCGTTACATCTGCTTACAGGGTGTTAGCTTCAGAGTTGCTTAACCAGTGTAGACATTGCTTACTGCCACGCAAAATGGCTTAAGCCCACTTACTAGTGCTTACATATGCTTACTATTGCTTATTTGTGCTTAAACCTGCTTACTAGTGCCTTATTCAGTCTGACACTGATACTTCACATGTGCATTTCATGCGGTACTCCAGTATGTATATATATATATATATATATATATATATATATATATATATATATATATATATATATATATATATATATATATATATACATGTTATTTAGTGGGTTTGGCAACAAAAACATCGGTTATAACATGCTTTGCCATGTAAAATAGACTGTGCTACTCGAACTGGGAATGCCTGCTCATTAGGCGTATGCTCTGTTCACGACACTATTGCTATGCTGCTTCATTTGCATATTTCTTCCATAATGTCATACCCATGGTTCCTTCCCCTGCCCCCTGAGCTCCACGTATACAGCAACCATCCATTCTCCAGTTGCTAGCCCTGCCATACCACACCTCCACACATTGCCCTCTCTGCACGTCTCAGTACTCATCCAGTATACTGTCTCAACCCAAGCTTCTTCAGGCTCTTCATCTGTTTAGTCCATGTATGTATGAGCCTTGCCTTGTGTAAACATCGATGTGCCAGGGATGGACCTGTTTTTGTGTCAGGATTAGACTTAGCTGGTCTGCACTGTTTCTCCCACTGGAACCATTTTGCCAGGGGTTTGAGAAGCAGGGGTTTGCTCACACACCTGGCCAGCCTCATCTCCCAGTTCCGCTGGACAGACGTCCCGGGTTTGACATTCTGTGCATAAAGCACACCCACACACCCCCTCGACGTACACCATTTTTTTATTATTCTCTTATGTATTTTGCAAGACTATTGTTCTCACAGTATGATTGGACAGGCACTGTTTTTATGATACACATAGACTGCTCAAAATACTGTATTTGAGCAATGTACATATGGTTGCTCATATTAATCTACATAATTACATATATTTCCTATACTGTTGAATGACTGCTGGATGATATGTTTGTGATAACAGCAACTGTATGTGTATCTGCCATGGCTTAGTGGTAACTCACTTTGACTATAGTGTGCAGAGTCCGTGGGTTGCAACTTGGGAGTGCAGATTATTTTGTTGCTGGGAAGGATGAGAACTGTTGGCTACAGAGCAACTAAGGCACTTTTGAGCAATTGTAAGTGGGTTTGTGCTGGTTTGCATGAGGGTAAGCAATGCTAACCTCCGGTTATGGCTTCTTACACTTAGCTTCTACATTGCGTAACCACTGTGGGCATTGCTTACCGCTGTGCAAACAGGCTTAAACCCGCTTACTGCTGCTTAAAGGTGCTTACTCCTGCTTACCCCTGCACTACTTTATTTATTTATTTTACATTTGTTGACCAGGATACTCCAACTGGATGCTTGTCCATTTTCAGCAGAGGCCGGGGAGAAAAGCTCCACAGTAAGACTCAGCTAATCATTGCAAGTAATACAGAGGTGTTCACATTCATAGAGAGTAACAGACTTAACATAGCTAAGTAACATATTATTCATGCTTAGTTTAAGTTAACATGTAGGTATTATTCATGCTTAGTTCAAGTTTACATGTCAGGTAAGACGGTTGACAAAGGTCGGTTTAAGGTGAAGTTAGATTCCATTTTAACAGTTGTGGATAGGATACACTCAAGTATTCAGGTTAAGATTTAGTTATTCCATACTTGTGTGGTAGAGTAGAAGTGAATAGTGAAGGAGTATGTAGGTAGCTAGGGAGACATTGTAACTGTATATTAGGTTGTGGGAATAATTGGTAGGGGACCAATAGGGGAGGTTTAAAGGATGTTGGGATATGTATGCGAGGCAGAAAAGAGGTGTTAGTTTCAGTAGTTGATGTAGGGGTATAGAGTGTAAGGGGGGATGATTTAGCCAGGTGGTGAGCATGTGCAGATCCAAGTGTGCTTGAGGTGTTCCTTCAAGTGTTTTTTAAATGTGTCCTTTGAGACAGCTGAGGTAATATATGTGGGTAGTGAGTTCCAGATTCTGACAATATAGTTGGGGAAGAGGGTGTCACCTAATTGTAACTTTAAACTTTCAGAAGAAAAGAAAAAAGGGTGATAGGTAAGTGGTGTTAAAGGGGCACAAAGAGGGAAAGACAGTAGGGGAAATAGCCAAGGATGTGCAAGAAGGCTGAAGGGAAGGCCCACAGTTGGCAATTTCTTCTACAGCAACAGCTGTGCATATGTACTGAATTTGGAGGTAGATTTGGACACTCACACCCCTGGGTGGGGGTGAAGACAACAATAAGAAGTTGTGATGCCAATTAGAACGGATTACATGCCTACAGTAGGGAGCTGCAACCATGTGTTATTTGGTGTTGTTTAGTGGGTTTTGCACCAACAAAATTGGTTATGACGTGCTTTGCCATCTAAAATAGACTGTGCTGTAGTGGGACTCGTACCGAGAATGGCTGTTCATTAGGCGACTGCTCTGCCCAATTCACACAATTGCGTACATCCACAAGGTGGTCTGATTAGAACCACTCCATCCCACACCTGCATGCCTCGACCCATAATTTCATACCCATAGTCCCACCCCGCTCCTCCTCTGCAGCACTCATCCTTTCTCTGGGTGCAGGTCAGGTCTAACCACACCACTACACACTGCTCAGTCTCCACTTCTCGGGACCCATCATGTACATTGTCTCGACCCATGGATCATCAGGCTTTCCCAACCTTGTAGTCTTGGTACATATGCGCCCTGCCTTGATGCAGCTGTGTAATAGCAGAAATCCGAAAATACTAGAATTTTTGGGTTGTCCCGTAAGGGGCGTTCCTGTCTTTGTTTCTAGATTAGACTTAGTGGGTCCACAGTGTTTCTCCCACTGGTAGTATTCTGCCTGTGGTTTGGGAATCAGTGGTTTGTTTACTTTGTGTGTTTGTTTGTATGTTTCACCTGTTTTGCTGTGGGGGGGGGGTATTGGTATGTGTAACACGTATGTTGATCGAGATCCCTCACCCCCATTGGTAGTGACTGGTCATTTATGTCATTCTTATGTGCTTTCTCATATCATAGATGTATATCTGTGTATATACACACACACACACACACACACACACACACATATATTGCTGTATATCTATCTATCTATATATATATATATATATATATATATATATCCAACGACATATATATGTATGGATGTCTGCACATGTATATATCTATATGTGGATATTTATATATATGTATGTCTATATATGTATACATATGTAATACAGAGAGGGAGAGGTATATATCTGTTTAGTTAGACATATGTACACACACACATACAGCTACATATTTAGCTACATGTCCTGTAATATTGAATGGTATTGCTGGATGCTACATTTCTGGAAACATCCGGGTTAAATATATCTGCAGTAGCTTTGTGGTAAATCACATTGCCTATGGTGTGCAGGCTCCTGGGTTCAAGATTTACAGGGACTGTTTAGTTTGTTGCTGGCCAGAAAGAGGCCCATTGAATACGGAGTGGTTGAAGCACTTATACTCATTTGTCAGCGGGTTTGCACAACACTGCTAACTTCCAGTGACATCCGCTTACACATGGTTAGCCTCACTATTGCTTACGCTGTGTTAGCACTGCTTCCCATCATGCAAACAGACTTGCACCTGCTTACTCATACTTATTTATCCTTACTACTGCTCTATTTTCGACAGTAATACTCTACTGGTTCTTGGGGAGGTGGTGGATTCGGCAAGTGTATGGGGTTATCATTCATTACACTGCTTACTACTCCTGTTCACACATATATGTTATTTTTTAGGTTATACAACTAAATATATTGATCATAACAGTGATTTGACATGAAAATGGAATGTACTGCAGTGGGACTCGAACCGGGATTGACTGCTCATGAGGCAAATGCTCTGCCCACTACAATATTGCTGTACTGCTTCCTTTGCATATATCCTGCTTTTTATCCTCCTTTTGCTGTTTCAGCTACATTACCCATAGCTACATGATGGGCACACCCGCACATCTACGGTTAGCTTTAGTTGGTGTTTTACAAGATATATATGTTTTTCTTTTAATTTTATATGTCTTGTTGCTGTTGTACATGTGGGGGTCTGTTGGTGGGGATATGAGGACACCTGTGAGTGGTCTTGCTCATTTATAAACAGCTTCTGCTGTTTGACATTGCAGGAATGTGTTTATTCTGAGAGCTCTGCTCTCAGACACACCCCCTGTACTCATACACGCTCCATGTAAGCCTAGGAGCTTGGCCAGCATGCCTTCATTACTATGCATGGCACACTGCCATCCTGCTCCTAAACAGGCACTTCTGTGCAGGAATAAACTAGTTCTGCACGGAAGTTTAGTAAATCCAGGGGGAAGTAATACATTGGTGGTAGTCCACTGAACAGTGATGTTATTATAGCAGAATGGGGAACAGAGGTTGACAGTCAGCTGCATGTTGACCACAACAGTGCCACTGACATCAGAAAGTACTTTGATGTGTTACATCTCCTGGCTGAGTGTGTGTTATCCAGCAAGTAAAGGACATGGCACCCTGTTCCATCCCCTCAGTAGCCCAGTCAGTGTGTACAGTGGCCCTTTTGCCATGTTTCCCACTGGACACCATCAACAACTGTAGAGTCTGCAAATGTACCCCACAGAGAGATTACCATGCCTTATACACATGTCCTATATGGAAAGACTCTCATAACTCCAATGAATCCACGTATCATACTGTCTATGTAGGTGCAATCACTACCTCAGTTACACAGCCATGTCTAACCAAACTAGGTCGGGAATGCTACTTCTGAAGAAACCAATCTGTCCACACAACATGCCCCAAAGACCTCAAGCACACTTCCACACTTCAAAGAACATGTATGTGGGACATGTACACAACCCAGACATTGTCCATGTTATGGAATATAAATCACATACATGTGAAACAGTGCACATCATTGGCCACCCACAACAGAAATCTGGATGAGTGGATGGGGAATACAATACCCACCCCTGGGGATCATTCCAGTGACTATACTCCTGAGCTACACTGGGGACTTGTCATGTGGCCTGATGCCAGGGTATTCACTTGGGCTAGCCTTGCAGAGCCTTCAGGCCCATTCACCTACTACACACCTATGAAGCAATGGACCTCTGTATCTCAGTACTGTCAAGTGGTATGTGTGTGTGTGTGTGTGTGTGTGTGTGTGTGTGTGTGTGTGTGTGTGTGTGTGTGTGTGTGTGTGTGTGTGCGTCTGTTTGTGAATAGTAATCTCAGTGTGTTTGCTTGATGAATATCCCTGTGGCTGTCGTTATCAGCAATCTGAGGTGTGTCCAAACCACAACACGTACCATTCTCCACTCTACAGCAGATGTTGTAAATCAACATATACCTATGTACAACCCTCAGCCCTATAATCTGTGAGACGTATGCGATCACTGTGTTACAGACTGGGAATTCTATACAGATACAGATGTACCCTGTCTAAGACATGGTGGTTGTATTGCCACACTGCCATACCCCTTGGTCTTGCTGCAGGGCCACATCCTGGTGACACACAGATGCTTATAACAGAAAGAAGATACAGCATGTGAGAAGACATTCACTCAGCCCTTTACTTTTGGGGGGAGAGACAGGTAAAGCTGGCACTGATGGCCAATATCTGTTGTCTCAGGATAGGTATTAGCATTGTGCAGTAACTTACAGCACTTGTGTTTAATGCTGTGGAGGTTGTTGATGTAACTATCAAAGGCTGTTGTGGTTGTCGTCAGTGTCTGCTGCATGTCTGCTGTCATAGATGCCTGTAGGGGATTCCATGAGGGATCCAAAGTTGTGTTTAAGGCTAATAAGGGAGTTCAACAGTCATGGGACACCACCTTTCTCTGCAACAGTGTCCTACGTCTGATGTACACTTTAGTAATGGCAGGGGACCATCACATTGTTTCCCACTGTTTGGAGGACAGTGTCTGTGTTCTTTTGGCTCTGTCTAGTACCATGCATTCATGTACCTGTTTGTACAGTGCATATGTGTATGATTCCACAGTCATGCAGCTATTTCCCATTGCCATTGGTGCAGTGAAGTCATCCACCCCTGTTTTCATGGCTGCAAATTCAGCTTTGGAGTAGTTTTGCAAGGTGGTTACCTTTGTGGGGGGGGGTGGCTGACATGTTGAGTTCCATGTTGATTACAGCCTGTGTGGATCTCACCATGCAGGGATTGACAACTGTGGATGAGCAAGAGTCCCGTATTGAAGTAGTCAGCACAAGTCAATGTTGTTGCATTCTCTACCAGGGGTCAGTATGAGCTTGTCCAGGGCATTGGAAATGATGAATCCCAGAAGTGTTGGGCCACTGTACTGGTGCTTGGCTACTTTCCCCAGGTGATGGAGGGGTACTTGAAGTCTCATAGTATGTCAGTGTTGCGTTGGACCATCATAGATGGCAGGGTGTTGAGGAATGTGCATTGACAGTCTAGGGACATAGATGTGGACCTATAGTAGGCTATGGTCTGGACTGCAGTATTACCCCAAGGCAGTTGTAGTGAACGTATCTCCAATGCATATTGCTGGGATACTAGTTTGGAGGTGTTCCTAGCCATAATGAATATGGAAACAACACCACCTGTGGAGGTGTGGTCCATGTTTGGGTGGGGTGACAGCTGTGGAATGCATTATAGCCTGATATTCCAGGGCTGCTGTCTGCTGCTGTAAACCACATCTCCATTACAGCAGACATGTGTCCTCCACTCCAGTAAGTGCTTTGAGTGACTGCATCCTGACAGTTAGATGTCTACTGTTGAGCAGCATGACCCTCAGATTGCATACATGTCTAGCTGTTATGGTGGTAATTCCATTAGGAACACTACCTAATAAGACATCATAGGGATGGCAAGACACTTAGCCAGTACCTGGAAACCCAGTACTGACAGATGTAGGACATCTGTGGCAAGTCATTGGGTTCTGTCATATTGCTCAGACACAGCTCCACGTGGTCCTGTTGAGTCTTCCTGGCTACAGAGAACTGAAAAAAGCGACTGCTTTCCTGATTAAGTATCCTGCTGTTTTTTTATATTTGTTTTACCTTCTACTGCTTACCTAGAGCAAGCTTTAACTGTTTTCATAGTTATTTACTGCATTTTTTATTATCTGCACTTAAAAGTACATTTTAGTCGAAATTAGTCTAATTCAAGTCGAAAAGTGTTTGTTTGCTGTTTAATTTAATTGTTTGGCTGCCCACTAAAGTGTGCTAGCCTGTACTACTGACTTATTGCCTTTTCTGCATTTAGCGCTGAGTTGCCACTAGAGCACCATCGGGCAGCGCCAGTTAAACAAGGTTAAACTATTTCTGGCTCCGTAAAGTCTGCTCTTCATTTTTTCTCCTAGAACTGCTCTACTTGTAATCTAAACAGTCTATTCTCTATCTGTAAAGCTCAGCACTTGTTCCTAAAGCATTTTTTAGTCAGGTAAAGCACTTCTATATTATACAAAGTACTTCACTAGCTTAAAACCCCCTTGAGTACCCACTTCCCTATAGGTCCTTTCTGACTCAGTTACACAGCAAACTTTTTCATTTCTTCTAGCATGTCAAAGGGTCAGTTGCTAGCGTCCTCTCCTGCTCAGCTGGTGAATCTGGGAATATTGAGGCAATGTTACAATTGCCTCATGTACACAGACAACCCTCTCCTCCTCCCACAAAACACAAATACATGCGAGAGATGCAACTATATAGCCAGACTGGAGGCTGAGCTCTCTCAACTCAGGACTGGCAAAACCAGACAGGAGGAGAAGGTAATCACACACACCATAAACCCAGTCTCACATAGAACTATCACAACTACAAATCAAACACAGAAACACACAAAGACATACTCGGAGGCACTGATCAAAAATCTAGCAAAACAGCAGAGGCCTCCAAAGCAGACACCCAAACAACTGCCACCTCATGACATAACACAAGCAACACATAGATCACAAAGTCAGTGTGCAAATCAGTCACAGCCCTTAAGGCCAAACACAATGCCAGACACACTTGTCATAGGTGACTCCATAGTCAGACACACTGACGTCCCACTCACCAGACTGAACAAGGAGAGGGTCACAGTAAGCTGCCTGTCGGGCACTAGAATCCGCCACATAACACAAGCACTCAGGTCACTCCACAGCAAGTACAAGTATGACTCAGTCATTGTCCATGCCAGTGTGAATGACCTGCGACGATCCCTGGACTACATGAAAAGAGACATAAAGGAGCTCTCAGATTATGTAGCCCAGGCTGGTTTGACCCTGACCCTGAGCAGTATCCTACCTTCACCAAGAATGATGCCACAATACAGAGACAAAATGATCAGTTTTAATAATTGGCTTAATTTCTGGTGTCATTCTAAGGGATCCAATGTCTGTCTGCCTGAATGACATGCTTGACAAGCCACGCTGCTTGGACGGCTTGCACTTGTCACCCTGGGTTTTGGATATTGGCAAAGGCTCTTGCCACCCCATAGTGCCTTTTTAGACAAGGCTCAAATTCTAAACCCACCCTAGAAAACAATGGAAAAAAACTAAGGGTAATGCTGCTCAATGCCAGAAGTCTAAATCTCAAGATGCACACCCTCGAAGCCCTCCTCAGTATGGAAAACATCGATGTCTGTGCTGTGACTGAAACCTGGTTCAAGGCTCCTGAGAGCACCCTGGCACTATCAGGGTTTACCTCATATCATGCCGGGCCCCAAAACCCAGACCGTACCACAAAAGGAGGGGGTGTATCCATATTCATCAAGGATACCCACACCTCCAGGCTGGTGGCAACTCACAAAGCATCAGAGACCATTCAGGTGCAATTAACCATAGGCAAAACTGCTCTACAGTTTGTAACATGTTACAGGCCACCCTCTCAAACTCAGGAACCCCACACAGCCTTCCTGAAGACACTGGAGAGTATAAATGTCTTTCCAAACACCATCATATTGGGTGACTTCAACTACCCAAACATAGACTGGGAACATTACTCAAGCCCCAATACCCTAGCCCAAAGGTTCCTGGAGTTCATAAACTCAAATGCTATGGAACAACTTGTCACCATTCCCACAAGAGGTGAAAATATACTAGACCTGATCATCACAAACATGGGGACAAAATGCTCCACACCAGAAGTATATCCCTCATTGGTGAGATCAGACCATAAACTAATCTCACTGGAGATCCACATCTCGCCCCCACCCCCAACAAAAAAGACCACAGTGAAGAACTTCTCAGAAGCCAACTTCACACTTCTTAAGACTGGTGTGGTATCCTTCAAGGCCCCTGAGTCATTGGAAACCACAACCCACACTGCTGAATCCCTTACAAATGCTTTCTACGAGCACCTCCAGGATTGCATGGATCAAGCAATCCCAAATAAAATCAAGACCCTTTCCACCAAAGGCAAGCACCCGATCTGGTGGACCCCAGCCATAAACAAACTTTACAACAAGAGGAGAAAGCTACTACAAGATAGAGCAAAATCCCTAAAAGGGAAGACATCTCTGATCAATACTAGTAAAAAACTATGATCACTCATAAAATCATCCAAGGCCAACTTTGAGAGAAAAATCGCCAAGGACTCAAAAGACAATCATAAGGCCTTCTTTAGCTATGTTAGAAATCTGGGTGGAAACTCCCAGATATGTTCAGAATTAGTCCAAAATGATACAAAAATCACTGAACCCACAGACATTGCAAACATACTGGCAGACAGGTTCAGTGAAAATTTCTCCTCCCTCCCAAAAAGAGAAATATCTATCCCAGCAGAGTGTAGCCTCCCAATCATCTCAAATGCCCAGGTGAGAGCTGCTCTCTAAAGCTAAAAACACAGCATCAATGGGACAGGATGGTGTGCCCGGCTGTGTGCTACACGAACTCAATGAGGAACTAAACCCACACATAAGGCTGCTGTTTAATCTTAGCCTTACCACAGGATACATACCCAAAGAGTGGCGTACGGCAACTGTGGTCCCACTCCACAAAGGCGGTGCTTCTACGGACCCTGGTAATTACGCCCCATAAGCTTAACAAGCCTGGTCTGCAAAGCTATGGAGAGGATCATAATGGAACTCATAAATAAAGACATAGGGGACCTACAGACATTGGATCCTACCCAATTCGGCTTTGTCAAGGGCAGATCATGCCTCTTGAACTTGGTCAACTTTTTTGAAACAGTCACCAAGGCCATTGATGAGGTTAAGGCAGTTCACACAGCCTACCTTGACCTTGCAAAAGCTTTCGACACAATACCCCACTCGGGTATCATAGAAAAGCTCACCAGCTTAAATGTAAACCCATATGTCACAAGATGGGTTGCAAACTGGCTCAAGGACAGAACCCACAGGGTTAGAGTTGCTGGTGCCATGTCAGACTCACGGTCACAAGCGGTGTCCCACAGGGCACAGTCCTGGGCCCCCTCTTGTTCGGCATCTACTTTTCAGAAGTGCAGGCAAACATAGGAGGATTGTGGCTGACAAAGTTTGCAGATGACTGCAAACTGGGAGGACAGCGGATAATCCATCAGACACAGATATCCTTCAGAGAGGTCTCATAGAAGCGGATAACTGGTGCCAGAGCCATGGCCTTAAGCTAAACGCCAAAAAATGTATAGTCATACCCTTTGGTAAAAACAAGGTAACCCCAAGTTACCACATAGGTGGCAATCCGTTAAGCACAGAAGAGGTTATCAGGGACCTGGGGACCCAAGTTGACAGTAACCTTTCTTTTGACACTCACATTGCCAAAGTGGTTAGGAGGACCTTCTACATTGCCCACCTGATTATGAAGGGATTCACATCCAGATCAAGGGAGGTCATTGTTCCCCTTTACTCTTCACTTATCAGACCAATGATTGAGTACAATGCCCCATTCGGAATGTATCTTACCCAACACCTGCAGCAATTGGAAAGACCCTAAAAGTTCCTCACCAAAAGGATAAAGGGGCTCAAAAATATGCCATATGCTGCCCGACTGAAGAAACTCCAGCTCTATTCAGTCACATACCGTCTGCTCAGAGGTGACCTGTGCCTGACATACAAGGCCATGTACAACCCGGAATTAATGGACATGCTCCACCTCAAAAAATCCAAATCCACCAGAGCCACAAGAGCAAGAGACTTAAACCTCAACACGGATATAAATAGGACGTGCTGGAGTGACAGATTCATCACCCAGAGACTCCCTATGCTGTGGAACAGAATCCCAGTCCATGTGAGACAGAGCACCTCGCTGGCTCTGTTCAAGAGGAATCTTGACCAGTGGATGGGAGATCGAGGGTTTACCCGGGGATCATCTCTGTATCACTGCTGGACAGAGGCACGGCAAACTAATGGGTATAGTATTCTTCAACCTAAGGGGTGGTGAAAGCCACACAACTCTGGCTAGGCTTATAAATGCCCTAGGGCAGATAGCCTAGTATGAACCTATGAACCTATGTCATCTCAAGCAGAGAGGTACTGGATCCTCTGAGAATGACACAAAATATGTAAGCCAATGTGGCAGTCAATCATCTGTTGATAGTACCACAGCATCATTCCGGGTGAAGGCAGTACACTGCTCAGGGCTACTGTCACACCTGCCTGGACCACATAATCAGAGATTTCAACCATGTCTCTTGTCATGCAGTCCAGGGAGGTGTGTCCCAAGTCATTTACACCCACATGGCTATAGAATGATACTCGTAGTTGTTGTAGAGTGCCATGACTGGCTTTGTCATGTGTTAGATGTTGGCATGTGATAGATATTTGACTGTTACCTGCTCCATATTCAATTTAGTGAGTGGGCTATGTGTGTGCCTCAGTACTGAGTTACCCATGATCACTGTATTGTGCAAGGTGGTTAGTCTTAGGAGCTTAGGTTGAGAGGCACACTCTGTAGGTTAAATATGTGTCCTTTGGCATGTGCCATGTCGTGGTGTCTGTCTTGCAGGTCTGTGCTGTTTGGGTAAATGTCCATTGAGTGTCTCTGTGTGGCTTTTCACTGTATGTCATGGCTGTCAAAGTGGGTGTCATGGTGAGCCATATGTTCCACATGGTGTGGTGCAGGTGTTGATCTTATCCTCTTGACCTGCTAGTCCAGTCTTCGCTGGAGAGTGCATACGTCCACATTGGGTGATATATGGGTAACCCTCACAGGTCTGAGTGTTTGGAGTTTAGAGGGGATGATTGTCTGTGTACATGAGACAGTTGCAACAGTGCCTCAGAATGGACACGTGTACCAGGTTAATTAGTGAAATCACACAAAACTGCCCTTCAATCATGCCAGGAGGGGGTGGACATAACTAGTAAGTACTGGGGCTACTTCTGTGATGAATGAGTACTGCTGACAGCTCCCAGGTGTGCCACACTTCTTGATACAATAACCTGGTGAAGTGCCAAGCCATAATGCCATCTGAAGTGCAAGACAGGAAGAACTAGCATGATATAAGGGTGGAACAGAAGGCAGACTTTCTGCCACCTGTAATACTTTACCTCAGCTGTGCAGGTATCAGCAGCTTTAGCCACGTGAAAGTTCAGTAAGCTCTGTAGCACATGTGGTAATTGCATAACACTATAGTATACATAACTAGATAGCGAGGGGTTCTAATCCCAGTACTAGTAAGTGTGTGTGTCTATCATGTACTGTCTGGCTTATACCATTTTTGACCAGTGTACTACCCTTTACACATCCCCTCACTCCAATTTAGTAGTCCTGTTGATGTCATCCACCTTAGAAGTACCTTTGGAATAGGTGGAAATGTATAAGCTCTGTGTCACATCTGATAACTGCATAGCACTGTAGTAGAAATTTATAGATAGGCAGGAGTTCTAATCCCAATGCTGGCAACTGTTTGTGTGTGTCTGAGAGGATCATATCTTGAGTGGCTTATACCATTTTGATGTGTGTACCATACACGGCTGGTGACCACCTCCCACTGACATTACTATATATAGTGTGGTAACAGCATCTGCCTCACAAGCAGCAGGTTAAACCATTGCACAGTCCTCTGTACAGATGTATCTGGAATATCCATATGTTTGCAACCTAAACATGGTTGGAAGTGGTCTGTGCGCCTTAACTATGCCCATGTATGTGATATTGTAGCCAAACAGGACACAGTGAGTGTACTGACACATATGACAGCATGAGGTATCATACCTGACTGAAACATCATGCTGATACGATGTCTGCCACCCTCACAGCTGGCCAGCATTGTAGGTGCAATATATGAGTCCAGATGCTTGGTTTTACAAGTGAACTGTTCCTGTTATAGATAGGTTCATAGAACAGTACTAGGCTAACTGCCCTTGTGAGCTATTTTAAGCCTAGCCAATTATCTCTTGTGAGACTCAAACCCTGCACCTTGTGTTTGTAAGGCAAACACCTTAAGCATTAGGCCACCCTCCCAACTCCTTATGAGTCACATTAAAGGATGGAAGAGGTGTGGACTAACATATTGTGGTCCTACTTAGTATGTAATAGGAACACCTTGAGTCTTAACAGGGGTGTGTACACAATTTATATCCACTGTATACCACTAATGTGTCACTTATATCCCTACATTAGGTCATTTGTCCAGCCCATTTTGCTGGTCTCTGTCCAGACATCTTGGCACTGACAAGTTGCAAGGTATGCTACAGGAATGTTCAATTCACATCAGATAGGCAGTGGTGACCACTGTGATGCAATGCAGTTAACCCCAGCACAAGTGAACATGCACACAAATCATTATAGCTATTACATAAAGCAATATAGCTATTACTGATGGTTGTGTGCATGGTAAATTGCATGTCCTTCACTGCCTGGTGTATTGCCAGGCAACAACAGATCAATGTCATACTTACCAGCTTCAGGCTGCTATCCCATATGCAGACCAGAAGGTCCTATGTAGTTGTGAGAGGGAGTTATTATCAACAGACTCACATGTGGCCTTGATACAGAATGGATGCAGCATGTCTGCATATTTACAGTACTAACCCCAATAATACACAATGTCCTGTCCTCACCATAGATTTACACCTCTGTGCATTAGAAAACCCTATCCACAACTGTAATTGGACCTGCCATATGGATGTAGATACAATACAGATACATGTATGTCTGATACATTAGTGTACTAACCCCCACTGGGCCCTTACCTGCATGCTCCTTGTCCAGTGTGTGTGTGTGCAACCCACGTCCACAATGCTTCCCTTAGCTTCATGGCTTGTGCATTGGGCAGGTGCCCCAAGGTTGGTGAGGAACTCCTCGGTTGGTGTTAGTGGGGGCTGGATGGTTGGGCCCTCACCTGTGGCTAACCAGTCCCTCACTACAGCAGCAGCCCATTGACTGGCATGGTGGAAGAGGTCGGTGGCCTAATGCTGTACCTGCTCATAAGCTCAATAGCATTGGTGGTATAGTGGTGAGCATTGCTGCCTTCCAAGCAGTTGACCCAGGTGTGATTCCCAGCCAATACAAGAAATCTGTACGTTTAAGGGTGGGAGGATGGCATAATGGTTAAGGTGTTTACCTTGGAGACACAAACTGCAGGGTTTGATTCTCACATTGGGTAATTGGCTAGGCTTAAAATGGCCCACAAGGGCAGTTAGCCTAGTATGAACCTATCACCTATCACATAAGTTCAGATATGCATGCCGGCATCATTTATCCTGTGGATCAGCCTGTTCTACAGGGCGGTCCTCTCCTGCACATCTTCTGCTCTCCATCCAGATAACAGGGCATAATGTCTGATCACATATTGGGTGATTATATCAGTTTTCCCAACAGAGAATGCTGGTAGGTGAGCCCTCTGCATGTTACCTGGAAGACATAAACAGGAAAAATGTCACAGGACCTCATAGAGTTGTCAAATTGCACATCAATAGTGGATATTACTTGCAAATAATCCACACTACACCATAACCCTCCAGGCTATCATGGCTATAGTAGCTTGCACTACACTTCTGGCCCTGAGCTATCTTATTCCCCCCAATGTTGGACACTTGATTGCATACTCCTCTATTCTCCATTCATTTCTGTGTAGAAGGTTGACAGTGGCCATCTTCCATGTGGATGGTGTGTGGATAGTGGCAGGTCTGTGTCTGACTGTGGTGTGTGATGGAGCTGTGAGCACATGCCTGAGTTCATGTAGGAGGCAGACAGTGATGTTATTATGCCCCATGGAGATATGCTGTTGTTGCCATTAGTAGGCAATATGTACATGGTCACCATTGCTGAGGGGAGGAGTGTGGTTGTTGTGCATATCCTCCTGTACAACTGGGGTGGATACGGTGTCTGATGCAGGTTGCCTTTATCCATGGCATGTGTGTATGAGGTGTTCTTTACCCCCTGTACAGGGTGAATTGTGTTGTTTCCTCTGAGACTGACAACATATGCGGAGACACTGTTGCAGTTGTCCTTGTTGGTGTAGCTATGTCTGATATGTAGTCATGGTCAGCCTTACAGAAAGTCACCTGTGAACTTACATGCTTGCTCAGATATAGGTGGACTTGCTTCCAAGTAGTTGCCTGCACGTATGTGTCCCTGTACAGCCAATGTAGCAACCTATTATGTGGTTTGTGTATTGCTGCTGTCCACCAAAGGGGATTACTCTACCTTGGTGGAGGCTGGTTATAAAGGTCAGGTACTGCTGAGTCCATATAGCTACAGTGGATATAAAGGGTACAAACCCCTGTTACAATGCCTGATATTTGTGCAATTGGAACATGACATCACAATAACTTATTTCAAAACAATTCCCACCTGTAATGTGACCTATAACCTGTACAATTCAACTGAAAACATAACAATTTTGTCTGTGAAAACATATGCAAATAATAGGCAGTACAATAAGCCAGTTGAATGAGTGTGCACACCCTTAAACTGATATGTTGTGTATGCACCTCTTGAGATGGTTACAGCATTCATTCGTCTTGGTTTGGTCTCTAGCATCATGGCACATCTTCACTTGGAAATAGTTGCTCACCTTCCTAGAAACACCTTTGATCGTATTTCAATGGAACTGTACAGGTTAGGGGTCACATTCAAAATGAGAAACATTATGAAATTATTTTCTGTGGTCTGATTGTCATACAGCACACAAACTTGGCATTCCAACAGGGGTGTGTACATTTGTGATATCCACTGTATACAGGTGTTGATATAGCTGATAGTGGTAGGCATGGACAGAGGGTCATAACACAGTTGGACACTTCGATTATTACCTGATAATAATGCCTACTCTAGTACCAATATCAGTGTTAGGGAAATGCAACAACCAGTAGGAGTAAACATTTATGGCCTACAGCGGCGATACATTTTAGCAAGGGATTTTTGACTGGGATGCGGGGGAAGTATGGATCATGCGGGATTGTGGCTGTTTGTTTTCTTTGATTATGGAAGTTGTAGGTTGAATGACACATTCTTCTCTTCTTCACTTTGAGCACAGGACATTGACAATTTTGCTCTCTGCAATGTCAACAGCCATGTGCTCACCAAAATCCAACAACAATGTCACTCTGAAATGCCCTAGGCACCTGAACCCACATTTATGTCTGTTGTATGCCCTGACACTAATATTACACACATGTGCAACATACACAAACTATGTACCTGACTGCTTGAAACCCATGTGATTAGTTTGTGCCTTCCAGCTGAACATATGCCTACATACATCTGCTTGGGGGATACCTGGTATACATTTCTGTTCTATGTTAGTATGACACATTGTATTTACAGTATTGCTGCTCAATCAAACTTCTCAACCTGTTATAGCAGTACGTCTGGACAATGGCACACATAAATGGGTGACAATGGGGACATCGGTATTAATACTGTATTAATATAGCTGCACCATACATTAGTACATTGATTGTACAGTAGGCTTTGACATCAGTGTGATAACCTGGAAGATGTCCAACAGTCATAAGTAGACTATTATGTTACAGTGTCATTGCTCACAGACCTGCCAATCATTTGGCTGACATAACACGGGTATATGTGTACGTGACTACAGATATCAGTCACAAATGTGCTTATTGTCCAGCAGAACACTGTACAATTGAATATTATTAATTCAATATATCACATGCAGTTCAACACATGTCTGCAACAGTACTTTACTATGCACATGCCCTATATAGGTCTCTTAGCATTACAAGACATGTGTCATACTCATATTCACAGGTAACATGGATATGGATAACATCCCATTAATTGGCCTAGCAGTGGAGTTGTGTGAGCTACTACCTCTTACAACAAGGCTTGTTGAGACAAGCCAACTAAATGGTGGAGAAGGTTCAAAACTTACGGGCAGAATGTGAGTATTATGCTTATATGTTTGGAATAATGCTAGTTTAACAGGGTGTGTCTGCACATGCTACTTCTGCATGGGTTTCAGTCTCACAAAGTTCTGTCTCTGAAAAGCTCTCAACTGTAGGACCATCCACATAATGGCCACAGGTTAGCCTGTTATGTTTGGTATGTTCCCCATACAGGTGTTATCCTTGGCAAATTAGTATCATACTCTGGTGATTGCATTCTGTAAACGGTTAACATCCATTTGGTTTTCTGACTTTATATCCCTCAGAAAATATATGTTACAACAAACCCTGTTAACACCAGAAACTTTCTCAGTGTATAACAGCAATATTTCAAGTATGGC
>NC_056741.1:1223956683-1223959183 GCF_019279795.1 Protopterus annectens | reverse complement strand
TTCATTATTTTATTTTTCGCTGTTTAGTGCGTTCAGGATTTTTGCAGTTCGCGTTATAGGTGTCGACATTTACGTATTCGGTTAAAGGGTTTTTCGATTTGCTAATGTAGATCTGTCATGTATACATGTTATTTGTGCTGTTTATGGAGGGGGGTGGATGTAAGTGTTATGGCTCCTTCTTTATCTGACTGTGCATGCTGCTCCAGTTTCTGCTGATCTACTGGTTGTATGTATTTGTAGGGGCAGACTGAGACATGTCCTCTACCAAGGTCAGGATTCAGACTACACTGAGAATTGGGACTGTATATGTAGGGCTACTGTGTGAGTGGCAAACAATGATGTATTTGTTCACACAGTCTGGGTACTCTACTGTTCACTTGACTTACCGGTATGTGACTGTTACTGTGGTGATGCTGGTTGTGGGTATGCACTTTCACACCGGTTGTTTGTCACTGTTGTTACATCCCTGTAGTGCCCGATATATTTAAGCAATAACCAATGACGCGGTGTGATATATTGAAGATTTACCTATGGTTGGCATGGTTTAATTACAAGGGCGAAGCCTGAGTGATTAAATAAAGCCAACCATGGGTAAATTTCAATATACCACAACCATGGAGTCGGTTATTGCTATTATATAATGACATTATTTAAGATAAAAAAGACTTACTTTTTTAAAATAATGTCTTTGTATCATGGCGCATTACTGTTCTTCCGCCGGTGGTGGTATACTGCTTCCTTGTGTTGATGTACTGCGCATTTGTATGGGACTTCTGTTCCTACACATACCCAGTACATCAATGCTTTGAAATAGAAGCAATGGAGAAAAGAAAGTCCCCGTTGCTCTGTTTTTTTTTTTTCTTTTATTTATTTAAAAAAAAAAAAAGGCTTTGGACACTTTATACCAATGGAAAAAAGTGCAGGCAACCGGACCTTTTTCCATTGGTATATTGTGGGATTTACAATGGGCATGCTGGCCAATCAGCGTGCATGTTTTGTAATATTAATGGGGGATCATTGTATAATTACAAATACACATGTAATTACCCATAGCAGATGTCCTAATTCAATTACTTGTGCTATTTCAATAAATACATGTTAGAGCAGACAGGAGGATGTTACTACAGCAACTGTGTTAGCTTATCTATGCCAGTACTTCATACTTCAGATACATCCTCATTTTCATGGCTTCCACCAACCACTTTGTCAGCCTTGGTCCAGATTCATTGCAGAATGGGGTTCTGAGCATACCTGTCAACTGGCTGGATTGTTTCAGGATGTCCAGGTTTATTGCTCATATTTCTGGTCTGTTTTACAGATTATCATTTCTGTGGTAAATCACTGTAATGATATGATTGTTGTCAGAAAATGAGGACATACATTTAATTTACCTACCTCACATCCATCAGAATATGTATGCTGAAACAAACTGTGTCACCCTGTCAAGAAGAGTACAGGAGGATAATGACCTCTTACTTCCTGGATGTTAATGCGTTAGTACTGAGAGGTGCCACATAGAAGGACTTTGTGACCACAGTGGCTATGTGGTGGTCAAGAGACATTGCTGTCATCCTGTGTACCCAGATCTCTTATAATGCCTTCTTCATTCAGGGGACTATCATCAATGTGGTAAATCATGGGAACAAGGTTTTTCACAAAGGGGATGACAACACATTTCTGACATTGAGCTTAAGGCCATGGCTCTGACACCAGTCATTGGTCTCAGTGAGACCTTTCAGTAGGATGCCAACATCATTTGGGTAGTTAATAATAGCTCCCAACTTGCACTTGTCTGCAAACTTTGTCAGCTAGAGTCCCTTCATGTTGGCATGGACTTCAAAGAAGTTGATACCAAAAATGAGAGGACCCAGGACAGAACCCTGTGGGACTCCACTTATGACTGCTCATCAATCTGACTTGGAGTCAGCTATTTCCACATTGTGAGTCCTGTCTGTGACCCAGTTTGCAACCCACCTAGTGATATAGGGATTGATGCCAAGCTTAGTGAGTTATTGCATGATTCCCAAGTGGGGAATGTTATCAAAGGCTTTGGCCAGATCAAGAAAGGCTGTATGTGCCACCTTGCCTTCAAGGTGACTGACGCCAAAAAGTTGACCAGGTTGATTGAGCGGGTATGGCCTACCCTTCACAAGAGTAAACCGTGTAGGATCCTGAGTCTGCAGATTCCCATATCTCTGTTTATTAGGTGCATGATGATGCATTCCATAGCTTTGCATAACAGACTTGTTAGGCAGTTGGGGTGGTATTTCCCAGGGTCTGTAGTCACACCTCATTTGTGGAGAGGGGTGACTGTAGCAGTGCACAACTCAGTAGAGACAAAGACTGAGGTGAGGCTGTGCTTGAACAGGGCACACAGGTGAGGTGCCAGATCACTCTGTAGTTCATGTAGAACACAGCCAGAGATATTGTCAGGTCCCATAAAAGCTGTATTCTTTGCCTTGGACAGTGGTGTTTTAACCTGTGCAGCAGTAATACTGAG
>NC_056741.1:1223916683-1223951683 GCF_019279795.1 Protopterus annectens | reverse complement strand
TTTGGTGTTGGACTGTGGGTGTTGGACACAGTATAACTGCCGCCTTTTTATAGCTGCTTTATACTTTCTCTTACTTGGAAGATCTGTGGACAGAATTTATGTTGACATTATCTGACTGTTTCTACACATTTTCACAAAATCCTAGTTGAAATTATGCACACAGCTTACTACCACTCCGGAATTCGAACTGTGGCTGTTTCTGCTAAAAATACAACAGGCTTGTGTTTCATCAGAAGGAGCTATTGATAAACTGCTGTATTTGCTTTGAATGATTTCTGTCTCATTCTCTCTTTGTTGTACAATCTGACCTTGTAATTACAACATTCTTATACATACATTCCTATACAAACCTTTTGACATAGCACAATGTGGAAAACAGTGGTTAACACAACATTACTATTCAGATATCAGACCTTGGTGTGTGAAAGATTTCATATCAGTTAATCTCGTGTCTTACAGAGGCACTAACTTTGTCAGATGAGACTTGATTGTTTAATGCTTTCAGAGCTATAGTTGCTATCCATAACTGGTACACATTTCAATTTATACCATACCAGAGTAAACACAACCAGTCCAGGGCTTTGAATTCTATTGACAGGCAGTTACATTTTTATTTATATATGACCTATATGAGACTATTACTGTAATATTGTCTGGTTTATTCAGTACAACCCATACCCATTTTTAATACTGCCAGGTGACTAGTCTACTCCTTTATATTTATTTGGTATGGATACTACAAATTATATTGTTAATCACCAGCCTCATGACACAGCCTTTGCAACCTGCTGGCATGGGCTTCCTGGTTCGCAGCCCGCTCAGCTGGAGCTGTAAAGAAGATAGAGAAACATTTATGCATACCTATCCATCACATACACAGGCTGGACTTTGGTAAAAAGTTATTGATATAAATACTTACACATGCCAGGGACATCACCCCTCTTCCATGCTTCTTGGACCCACTGGTCCAAGAGCTCCCTTTTCATCTGTTTCAAGTCGGCATAGTGGTGCTGGACCTGCTCGCCAGTCTGAGAGATCCAGTGGCACCGGGGAGATCACAGGTGAGACTTTTCCAGGCCTCCGCTTTGTATTGGGAGCCCTGGTACTGATCCTGCAGCAGTCTCACCTCATGTTTTATAACAGGTTCTACCATGACCATGGACTCCTCTATGTCCCAGCGCTATGCCTGAAAGCGCATGCCCTCTCCAACACCTGCCATACTGCCTACAGTGGGGAGCTGCAACCAGTTATGAGCTGTATTCCCGCCTGCGAGGTTGAAATACAGCCAATTTCCCACCCTTTGCTGTGATTGGACAGTTTTGAATATGCTAAGTTAAGCTAAGCTACAGGGAAACCTGCTTAGCTAAGTTTGATAGTGCTTAAAGGGGCAGGTTTAGCACTGCTTACCAATGTGCAAATCCACTTAGCTGGGCTACTCATTGCTTAGCATTCATATTTAAGCAATCCTTACACCCAGCAAGCATAGCTGTGCAATGCTTAGCATTGCTAATGTTTTATTTTATAGACTATCAGCTGTATGTGATTGATTCATCATTCCTGACATATTATAATTTTGTTTACCTTCCCTGGCATCCCCCTATGTGCTTTCATTACATTTATTCTTGTGTGACTATACTGTATGGGACACTTGTGTTTATATGGGGGTTTCACAACTTTATTACATTGACACCTCACATCTGGACCTACTATACTACTCTGGTTTACAGACATATGTTATTTACTACCTAATTATTAAAAAAAATATGTACTGTTTTCACATGTAAAACGTGACTTCGCTTCTGTAAGGATTAAACCAGGAACAGCTACTTACCAAGCAAGCACTCTAATCACTTCACTATTTCCATATTGCTATGTCTTGAAGTATATTCATATTTAGCTACTTGTGATGTGTATGCTAGGCTGAGCAGAGCTGTGCGATATGCACACCCGCTCAGCTACGCTTAGATTTATTGTGGGCTGAAAAAAAATTAAACTGTTGTGTTTTATTTTTGTACTGTAGGGGTATGCACATTGATTTCTGAAACATTATAAGTGGGGGCTGTGCTTTTAAAATGGTGATGACATGACAGGCTTTGCATCTGAGAGGTATGCTCCAAAGATACTACCAGTGTCTGCCATACCTCTCAACTTTACAGATTGTCACAGAATGTCCAGATTTTTGCCTTATATTTTTGGTCCATTTTTTATATAATTGTGTCTTTCTGGCAGATTAGTGGCAAAGCATTAGGGACTGCAGTTAGTATGCAATGGCAGACATTTGAGTTTTACATTTCATACCCTTTGGGGAATTCATGCTAATGCAATGCCTGTCATTCTATCAGCTTTATAAGTTTGTGAGAGCAATATCTCACATTTGTCCCTATTTGCTCCTTTTTTATGGCTCTGTCCAGATTTCTTACAGGTTGCGAGGTAATGGTGTCTGCGGACACTCTCACTACTTTTACATTGCCGTATGGCAATTCTGGAGTGCAGGGGGTATGTGTATTGTGAGGCCATTGCTCTCGGACATGCTCCCTGCACTCGTACACACAACCATGTCCATTTTAGAGCATGGCAGTGCGCCTTCATACATATGAATGGCGCATTGCCGTGCTGCATGGGAACGGTCCCTTCCATTCAGGAATAAGCTATTCCTGCATGGAAGTTTGCTGAATCCTGGGGAACTCCACATCTTTTCCTCAGATGATACTCTTATAATTGCATCTGCCTCTTCTATCCCATCTCTATCCATACCTGCAAATACAGTCTGCACCATCATAAGCTAAAAAATCTGAAACTAGGCCAAATAAATAAAACAAAATGGGTCACCATGCTCAACTCCACCTAAAATTAAGAGGTGATATACATCCCAAACCTGGACCTACAAATGGCCAGCAGTCAAAACAAACAGCTGTCACCTCTCAGCCTAATACCACAACTATTCTTCCTGAAAATGGTTATCACTACGGGCCTACTTCTATTTATCAAATTGTCAAAATACCAATGACAACAATGATAAGATGAAAATCACAAAACACGGCATCACAAATCAGGTAAATATGCATAGGGCAAGTGAATACTTGTCCAGTGAGGAGGGGATTTTGCCATTTCTCCACTATAGGGCAATCCTGGAGTTGGTATATGTAGTTGGGGGGGAGCTGAAGCCCCCCCACCTAGTTGGGCTTTAGGTGGTACATTATTAGTTACTGTTGTTTTTGGCAAGTATTCACTTGCCCTGTGCATGCTTACCTGATTCGTGATTCCGTGTTTTGTAATTTTCGTCTTGGCATTATGGTCATTGGTATTTTGGCCTTTCAGTAAATAGAAGTAAACCCATCACTACACATCTTTCACATTAACATCAGAAGTATCTGTACTAAAATAACTGAATTACATGTATGGCTAACTTTGCACTCCCTAGCTTTAGTTGCACTTGCAGAAATATGGCTAAAACCAGAAATAAAAAATAACAAAATCCTACCTCAGGCTACAATGTTTTAAGACCAGATAGAAAAACACAAAAGAGCAGGAGGAGTTGCCATTGTTTATAAAATAATCTCTAACTAACTTTAACTCCATGCATTCCCCATCCCAGTTCAACAATGCTGAAATCCTCATCACTTCCCTACAAATAAATATACACAAGTCCCTAAACATAATAGGTATAATGCTTCCTCTGGTAAAAACAGTAGAGAAGAAAAAAATTTAGTCCAGCTTCATCCAGTCTCCCATAGGAAAGAATTAATCCTTAACATCATACCTCTTAGCTGTACCAAATTTCTTAGCATTTACCAGTTTTGAGGGCAAAATAATGGGGTGCAACGAATTTCCAAGTGGCCCCATCAATTCCTGATTTTTTTTTATTTACAATTTTAAGTTATTACTGATGTCATCACACATTGACAGCATGCATGATGCCATCAGCTTCGTGAGGCAGTGCCTGACTGCCTGTTGGACTTTGAGACTGGCTGCAGCGAGAATTTCAAACTGTGGGTGGTGCGGTGACATTGCTACTTGCTAATAATTTTGAATCCTTCAGTCGGTGACCTGTAGTGCTTTTTTTTTTTACCCAGATTTGGCATCCTTCAACACGTTGCTTTGCTTACTGGACGAGTTGTTACAGGACAGTATTTTGCCTTTTTCCTCTCAATTTTTATTTGTATAAAAATTTGTGTACATCGTTTGGTGACACAGCTGATTTTAGGGTTGAAATATGAACAAGAAACTCGCAACTTCTAGGTAAGTTAATACATGATAGTAGTTTAAATATGCTTACAAAAGTGTGATAAAGTCTTTCAGTATGTAGTAATGAAATTTGACATTTTTAAGACTCAAAATGCAGATGAAAATTCTCCTAATGAACTATGGTTGAGGTACAAGAGGAAGGATGAAATTGGATTGGTTGTTATTAGGATACCATTTTTTAACCTGTCTAATTATTAGTTCATTGGTGAGTTACACTTTCTTCTGGTTTTCTTTGCTTGCAATTAAGCTGATATTTAGCTGCTCTGCTGCATTTGTCACATCGCTAATAAATTATTCCTAAAAGCTGACTCTCTCTCCTTTCTGCTGTTGACAAAATGGGCATCTTAGGTTTGGAGAAAATTCACATACTGGTAAAATCTCTGCCTGGTTTGTGTAAGCTCATTTCTGATTTCTTGCCAAAAATCTAAGCAACTAGGTCCCAAAGTTGCAGTTTTTTGCATGTGGCCTGAAGTATATTCCCTGCCCTACCTGTTCTACTTGATTTTGAACTGTAATGCAATGCTTGGCTTTGCAATAGTGTAAAATGTTTGGACAACTAGCACGAAGTATCTTCGCTTCTGTGATCGCCTCAGTGATATTGATTACGTTTATAATTTTTGGCATCAGTATTAACCCTTGCAAAAACTAAGGTCTTTTGGCTTGTGTCATCCAGTAATAAATGGTTTCTAACCTAGTACAGGCAAATTAAAGCAGTGTTACTTTGGGCATTAGTTTGAAAGGAAGACTTCCCTTTGAAGAATGTTTAACCTTAGAGTAGACTGTCAGTTGGCCTTTCTCATTTTGCTTCTTTTTAGGGAGCGGGTAAAGATGGGGAGAGTGGTGACTGAGGTTTTGGATTTGGTCAGCAATCTTCTTTCATTCAAACTGAAATTTAGCAATCCTGGAATCACGTTTTATTGAAAACTTTTATTCTACTGTGTTACTTCATTCTGAGAAACATTCGTTTCCAGTGTGTCACCCTTGGAGTGAATGGCTACACCTCTGCCGTGGAGAGTTACTATTTGCTTGATTTTCTTCATCTTGTGAATATAGAAATGTATCTAAATATATGGTGCTTAAATAACCACTGCAGTTCAAGTACACGTTATTTGTAAGCACATCAGTATATGCCATTCCTAATTAGTTAATTGAATCTTCGTGTTAATACCCCACAATTCCATTGGGTTGAGCTGGGTTATGTGATTATGCATGCAAATTTTATGTTAATCAGCATCCTGATTTTTGATCAGTTGTACCTACTTTTCATGGGCCTTTGCCCAGCTTTATGATGTTATGATGTTTCCAGGTTGAGAGGTATGATTAACATCAACTAACTCTCACTCCTCTCAGGCAACCTTACTGGCACTGTATGCATATCTGGTCTCAACTGATCACTAAATCAACCCATATCAATGCAAATAATGATAAAGGGACAATTCCTGACTGGAACACCTGATAAATGTGCATCTTTTGTTACTCTGGCAGACTCCCTAAGTGACCACCTTATCATCTTCACTGTCAGAAAGGAAGCTGGTGTACACAGACAGCAACACATAACATCAGTCTGCAATCTATCTCACTTCAACAAAGTCACTTCCCTCTCTAACCTAAAACTACTAAACTGGAATAATGACAAACATCTTCACTTAGACAATGCTGTATCTGAGTTCAGTAATACCTTCTTAAACATTTTTAATGAATTTGCTCCACTAAGAACCAAACACGTTAAAGCAAACCCTGCCCACCCACCTCCACCCACAGGCTATCTGAAAATAATAAGCAAATCATGAAGCAGAGGGATAAAGCTTGGAAAGCCTGGTCATTAAACAAAACCCAAAATAACTTTCAGACCTAGAGACAACTCAGAAAACCATGCCAAATACTGCATACAATCTGAAAAGAAAAAAAAAATACTACTCAAATCTCCAGTCATCAGCCCATATCAAACCCACAACTTTATGGTCCTCAAATCTGATATCAAACCACAGTCACATTACATAGTCTTCCTCCACAACAAATAACACTAGTGATGCAAGAAGCATTACCAATCTGTTTAACACCCATTTCATCAACTCATCTCTGCACTTTACTTAGGAACTCAGGCTCCCCAAATCCATGCAATCTATACATTCCAAATCAGCCTGTCAACCACCATCACACCTTTGCCTTCCAACCAGTCCCCACCTTAGCCATTAAAAGACTTCACTTAAAAGTAAAGTCCACCTTATTAGCACCAGACAATGTATTAGCTGAATATATTTAAATAACTGCTGAAGCAATAGCCTTCCCAGTTTCCATCTTAGTAAACCACTCTATCAAAGAAACCCGTGTCCTCTTACTTTGGAAGAAATGCTGCATTCTACCCCTCCACAAAGGTGACAACTCTACAGACCTATTGCTATAGTATCCCCATCTAAGATCCTAGAAGAATGAATACAAATTCAGCTAAGTCACATCACACAATTTGCCATACAATCCTCATCACAACATGGTTTCTGCCCATACCTCAGCACCTCTACTGCCCTACTCAGTTTCATTATTACTGTAATATAAGTAAGGTAACCTTGCATCAGCTCTTTTCCATGACCTAAGGCCTTCAACACCATGTCCCATTTCACTGTCCTTCAAGAACTCTCTTAGCTAGCACTCAATAATGATGCACTGACCTGGTTACATAATTGTTTATGTGACAGATCTCAAACAGTTAGGCGGCAGCATGATTTCCCCACTTTTCTTCTATTAACTGTTGGAGTCTCCCAGTGACCTCTATACAGCAACCAAGAATGTCTCTATAGTACAATCCAGTGACGACTCCATTCTTATCTGCTCAGCAAAAAAACTAGGGAATCTACAACAAATAATGCAAAACTTCCTCATTTCACTAGAGACCTGGCTAACCAAGTTATGGTTATTTCTCAACCCCCCCCCCCCCAAAAAAAAATCAAATGTTATTTTTTTCACTCCCAAACTACTACGTAGTAAAACAAAAACATTCTTCATTACCGCTACAAACAATGCTAAAATCAAACTTGTTCCTCACACTGAATTGCTGGTGTAAATATAGACAAAAATCTGAAATCAGACTATCACATACATTTAAAAATTGTATCAAAAACTAGGGTCCTTCCACACAGCAAAAACTTTCCTCATCATTTCTGCAAGAAAACATATTGCCTTTTCCTCCATCTTTGTACACTCCTCTACTATGCGCCTGTCTTTACCAACCTACAAATCCCCTGCTTGACAAGCTAGAGCAGTGCAACAATAAGATTGCAAAATTTTCAGCCATCATTCCCTGTACAACTCACTATTTCAGAGAACTACACTAGCTAGAAACTCCCACCCATCCCCCCAAACATACCATCTTGCATACTGCCAAGTCCACATAACTCATAATATGGATACCCCTCCTCCTTTCTTATTATTATCCGGTTTGGGGGAACTTGCATGATGAGGTAAAACCTTTCTGTCGCTGGGGTGACACGATGTTCCTTGAACCAAGAAGGTTGTCACAGCACAGACCGATGTTCTCCATATTTCTGGTACTGAAAGTGCGTGCATTTTGATTTTGATTTTCTGGCATTGAGCAGCAACCTGATAGAATTTTTCCTTTTATGTTCTAGGGTGGTAGGCTTGAAATTTGAGCCAGCCTCTTTAAAGGCACTATAGAATGGCAAGGGGCGGGTGGGTGCAGTTTCTCTCATGACAGGTTTAGGCGTCCCTTGCGGAAGCTGGCGTGGCTTGTCAGCATGGATCCCCTTTGAATGACAGCTCAGATAGGATACCAATGACGCACCCTGATCATCTTATCTCTGTATTGTGGCATCATTCTTGGTCAGAAGGCATCTTTCTTCTCCAGAGAGTTCGTGCTCAGGTACATACATAATCAGAGAGCTCCTCAATGTCTCTTTTGCCATATGTCTCTTTTCATAGGGGTCAGGAAGTCTTATGCGGGCGAATTTACACCAGCGTGGACGCTGTCACCTCATGTTGTATGACTTAGGTGAGGGGCTTGATGCATCACGTCTAGTAGTGCCGCTGGCGCCCGACAGTGAGCCTTCTCCTTATTCTCCAGGCAGGTTTACCGGCTCTGTGTCTGACTATGGAGTCTGGGTCTGGTCCTGTGTGGTGTCTGGCATTGTGTTTTGGTTTTGAGGCTGTGTGTGTTGACACTCTGTTGGTGAAGGTCTGTGTGTTGTGTTGGTTGTGAGCTGAGGTGTGTGACATGGGGTGTAGTGTTTTGGTGGCTGTTGTTGTGGTAGTAAATTTTTGATCAGAGCTGTTTGGTGTGTCCTTGTGTGTTTATGTAGTGTATGATTTGTATGTGTAATATATGAGTGTGTGACTGGTCTGATGACCTTCTCCTCCTGACTGGTCTTGCCAGGAGAGCTCTACTGAAGTTTTGTTGTGAGCATTTTGCTCGATATAGGTTTGAGTGAGAAGCTGGCCCTTGTGTTTTGTGGGAGGAGGACAGGGTTGTCTGTGTACATTGAGGCAGTGAGAGAGGGTGAGGTAATTCCAGGCATCACCAGCTGAGCAGGTGGACTGAGCATGAGATCCCTCGGGCAACTGAAGAAATGGACATGAAACAATTGGAAAGATTCCGAGAGAACCCAGGGAAGACGAGAAAATGGGGGCAAATTGCAGGGTACTATCGATGACGAGAGTGCGTATCAGTAGGGTGTACTATGTGGCTTAAGTGCTTTCGTTTAATAGATAGAGAATTAGAGTATTGAGTCAAGTAGAGATGTAGAATATAATTATGAGAGTCAAGTAGATGATTAGCAGGATAGTTAGGTTAAAGGGAAGAAGGTTTTTTTAGTAAAAAAAAAGAGTGGACTTTAGGTGGCCCGAAAATCAATAGTTATACCAGGGGAAAATAGTTAAACTGACTAAACGAGCAGACTACCACAAAAACTGGAGTTACCAGCTCAAAACTCACAAAGGCGGCTCAAACTGGACCCTAACTTCCCTCTCCCAAGTAAGGTAACTAAACTCCCCCAAATAAACTAAGGAAACAAAACAGGAAAACTACAACATAAAGCCAGGAATCAAACCCTCTGATCAGCAAAACTGGACTAAAACTATAACTTAAACAACTCTAAACAATTTTTTTTTTTTTTTTTCTAGAAAACAGGCCAGAAAACAGGTAAAGCACACTCTTATAAATGTATGAAAAAGCACACAGCAGCTTATATAGAGTTAAATGCTAAATAAATACAAATATTAACAAACAAAAAAACAAATTGCAATTCCAAGTAAAATATTGCTAAATACAGTATAAAACAATTCAGCGAAACACGAGTATAGGTATAAATATGTGAGTCAGGTAGAAATTATGTGTATTCAGAAAAAAAATTTATGGTACTCTCTTACGGCCTGGATTAGTCTGCTGACCCAGCTGGAGCCTGTGCGTTTTGGCTGAAGAAGCTGAAAATGCGCCGAGCTGACAATGCGAGTTTACCCGCTGGAACTAGCTTTTATACTAGGGCTGGACTGCTAAAAAACTAGTTACAAATGAACTAATACAAAGAAAACTGGACAAAAGACCTCAAAAAATGGACAAAGGCAGTCCCCTCCTTAACCTCAAGCAAGGTAATAAGGCAGAAAGGCAACCAAAAAAGTAAAGCCCAGAATCAGCAACTGAAAAACAACTTCAAACTAGAAATCACTGAAAAACAAGAGACTTTTTTCTTTTTTCAGGAAAAACAAGAGATATTTTTTTTTTTTTTTTTTCTTTTCGCTATAAAACACTTACTACAGCTGTGACAACACTTAGCTTAACCAAGAATTTGCTATAAATACAAACAAATAGTAACATACAAACAAATAGTAAAAAACAATATTAACAAGTATGCAGTATAAACGAAGTAGTTAAATGCAGAATTAACAGCGAAATACCAGGCAGAAAGGTATTAAGATATACAAAAAAACAAAATTATACTTAATAAAAAGAAGTAAAATTAAATCATACTGCTGGCCTACTCTCTCTAGCGCTGTTACCTGGAGTGCCTTAACTTGGTAGGTTACGGAGTGAGTGCTGAGTAGGCCGTAGCTTAAAACAGGGCCAAGAAAAAGCTACCAACTGGCTAACTGAAGAAACTGACTCAGTTACTGGGATAAACCTAAACTTACTGGACAAAAGGTAGCTCAGTATTTCCCCACTCACTGGTAAGCAAGGGTAACTCCTCTCCAAGGTAACTAAATCTCTACAGCAACACTAAGGAGGGAACAAAGCCTGAAAAGCAACCAATCTCTGAAACTGGCAACTCTGAGTAAAGCATAAACTAGTAAAAGAGGAAACTCTTTTTTTTTTTTTTTTTCTAAAACAGCAAAAAACAGGTAGAAAAACAATTCAGGGTACATGCTATGAATCTAAATGAATCAGCTACTACAGCTATTTGCTAGAAATACAGTCAAATAAACAAGCAAAGTCAAAAGTTAAATGGATTCCATTCAAAGTAAATGCAATATAAGCAATGCAAATGTAACAGCTTCACAAGGCGAAAAACAGTAGCTGGGTATTCGGACAGATGTCAGAAGCAAAAAGCACTTAGTATTATAAAAAAGTAAACATTCAATTCTGCTGGGCCTGGATTACTCTGCTGGCCGCGAGTCTGTGAGCTGAGCTGAGTAGCTGAGAAAGCGGCAGCGTTTCACCGCGTTTTATAAGGCTAGCTGCTTAAAAAAGGGGGCTGGAAAAGACTGAAACTGGTACTAGTTACTGGCTGAAACCTCACAAAACGGGACAAACTCACCCTCTCAACTCCTCCCCTCTCACTAAGGGGGCAGGTCTTCTCTCCAAGTCACTTAAACAGAAACAACACACAGACCACAACCCAAGCCCAGGAATCAGCAACTCTGAAACTTACTAACTAAACTAAACTGCAGAGAAACATTTTTTATTTTTTTTTTTTTTTTTTTTTTCAAAGGCAAAAAAAAGGCAAACAATTTTGTGTGCCAAATGCTAAAATGCTATCAGCTACACAGCACACGAAGAATTTACTACAAATACAGTCAAATAGTAACAAAACAAGGATTCCAAGTGCAATATTAGATTAAATGCAGTATGACACAGCTAATGTGTAACAGAGAAAGAGAAGTAAAAACAGTCGCTAGCTAGGTATTCAGATGAAAAAAAAACAAAATTATTTAGTATAGTAAAAAGAAAAACTTATTCAGCTCTCTGCAGCCTGGATTACTCTGCTGGCCCACGTGGAGTCTGTGCTGAGTATAACCTCATCAATAAATCAGACAAATGTCCATCACTTAAAAACTCATCCAACATTACACTCCATCTAGAGCACTTTGGCTTACTGGAAAATTTCTGCATATCAACAAATCTAATATCTTAGCAGGTGACTCTCTCTTCTTAACCTATGTCTCCAAAATCTGGAAAGGCATTCCTTTCTCCTTGAGACAAGAACATTCTTGAGCTTCCTTCAAAACAAAGGTCAAATCTTATCTAACAAACAAATGGTTATTTCAGTGCCCCTCTCCCGGATAAGACATAGAGATAGAATATATTAAAACCAGTCAAAGTTAAATCATCCTTTCTACCTTCTATCTATCCTGAATAGAAATAGTAACACTGTAAATAATTAATCCAACTCCCCTTGTATTTATCTAACGTCCATTCTACCACTCCATCTATCTCTCAGTTGTAAGCTCCTTCTCCTCAAATGACTTCACATGTACTTCAGAGTTTGCAGGCCCTCCTCAAAATCTTCTAATTTGGCATTACACATCCTTTGTGTCTCCTCCTTTCTATTTCTATCACTAGCCTACCCTTACTGCTGTAAATCAAAACTATTCTATGCTGTTTTGTTTTAGTTTTGCTTTAATAGTAAACATATTTTTAACCCAAATTAGTATATTCTCAGTAAATGCCGTTGATTTTGTAACTTTTAATGTTTTAATACTCACTGTCTCTGTAATTTTACTACTCGTATGTTAAAGTTGCATTGCTGTATTGTAATGTCTTTCTACCTAAGAATTATATGTGGAACTTTTCTTCCTAGGCCTTCATTGAAAAGGGTTTTAACACCCAGTCAGACACTCCCTGGTAAACAATGGCAATAAAAAAATAAATAAAAGTAGATGACACTTCCATGTCTGAATGACAAACTGAAAGCAGAATAAAAGGTGTTGACTTATAAATCAACATAAATGGTATAGGAAAAAGCCAAAAAAGTAACTCAAACTTTAAGGAATGCCAAGTCAGATATTGAGAAAAAAATGCAGATGGGGATAAAAGATAGGTTTAGACACAGGAACAAAAATTCAATGCCTAACTGGAGACTGTGCTACTGGAGGCTACAGTCTAAGCAGACCTAATAAATAATATTAACTATCTCAGTATTTAAATGACATCATGAAGACAAGCCACACAAATCAGAGAAACAATGTGAAAAAAAAGGAAGCGAGACAAAGTAGAGCCTAGAGAAGGGGAATCAGATTAGCACAGGATGCTAAGGAGTGACAAGTCCCAGCTGATGGATTAGTTGTCAAGCCAAGTACTGAAAATATTATTAAAACAAAATTGAGTGGTATTAGACCAAATTATATAGCATCTTATTTATTTGATTTTAGGGCAGTGCCCAGCACTGACCATCTGGCAGACAAATGAAAACATGGCTTTAAACAACAATGGTACTGCAAGTCAATCACATTAATGCAGTGCTATGACTGAGTTTGCACCAGATTTAAATTAATAGAAACTTATGATAATACTACTACATAGGAGTTGATAAGAAGATGAGTTGCATGGTGGCAGGCTTCTGGTTGGTGAGGTAGACACAAAGAGTGTTAAATGGCAGGAAACAATATGTGGCGGGTCTTTGATTGGCAGAATAAGGAAAGAGCTTGTTAAATTATAGGAAATAGGTATATTAACAGGCCTCCAGTTGATAAGGTAGGTACAGAGCTTGTCAATTAACAGGAAATATCTATGGTCACAGGCCTCTGGTAGCTTTGGTAGGCATAGACCATGCTGAATGACAGGAAGCAGGTATGTTGATAAGCCTCTGGTTGCTAGATTAGGCACAGAACTTGTTAACAAATGGTATGGTGACTAGCATACGGTTGCTAAGATGGACAAAGCTTGTTGTATAACAGGGCACACATATAATGAAAGACATCTGTCTGCTAACGTATACATATATCTGGCTACATTACAGGAACAGGTATGTTGACAGAGATCCACTCTCAAATCTTGAAATAATGAAATATCGAATTTCAGTATTTCAAGATGAGAAATTTAAAAACCCACTACAATGAAAAATTAAAAAAAAGAACATCACAATACTGAAACTTCATAATGCCGAAACTTCAGTATGCGACACTTTGTTTTTTAATACACCCTCCACCACACAAACAAAAACACAAACATAACCATCCACCCTACACCATAACAAACCAACACCACACACACACACACACACACACACACACACACACACACACACACACACACACACACACACACACACACCAACAAAACTCAAGAAATCTATATATAAGCAGGAGGGTAACCCCCTGCACCCCCATGTGGGGGGCTGCTCCCCCAAAACCCCCTCTACTATATATATATATTTATATACTAACTCCGAGGTCACACTACCACAAACAACCCAACAAACCCACTGCTACATGCTCTACACTTCCACTGCACACTTTCACACGTATACCAGCAAAAATCACACACACACACACACACACACACACACACACACACACACACACACACACACACACACACACACACACACACACACACACACACACACACACACACTCACTTACCTACTTAAGGTAGATGCATAACTTGTTACATGATTGAAAAAAGGATATGGCAAAAATGCCTTGTGCAACTTTGGTAGATACAATAGTTCTTAAACAGCAGGGTACAAGTCTGGTGGCAGGCCTTTGCTTGGTGAGGTATATAGAAAGCTTATTAAATGACAGAAAGAACGTTTGTTTGTTAATGTAGTATGAACTTTAACTCTGTTGCCTGAACTGTTTGCTGAAATTGAGGAGTTGTCAAACCCTAGGCAGATACAGAGAACTTCTCTGGAATCATCATGGTAGTAGTTAAAGTTTAATCTGAAAAAAATATGAAACCCTTGTGCCCATACACAGATGTGCTCTGGACAAGAATCTTCATAGTAGTTAAAAGGGGTTGTCTTTGTAGTAGATTACTGGTTGTGTATTTTCCTGAGAAGCCAAAGCCCTGTGTGTACTGAAGAGCATCTGCTTAATTTGGGGTAAAATAAAAAGTCTCCTCAAGATTTTATTTACTGTGACCACAACCTTCCAGTGTAGGTGTGGAGCCACTGACCAGTACCTGCTTAATCTGCAAAAAAATGTCCACCTTCATGAGCCATTTCCACGTCTACTAAGAATTCCAAATATAAGTGGCCCTCTGACAAAACTAAGCAAGGAAAACAACATGAAGTCTATCTGATGGAGTTTGAAAAATACACAAATTGGGAGAAGTGGATCCATGCTAACTGGACAAGAATTCTGACACTTCACTTACCAGGGATTCACTGGACATATATGGACTGATCAGTTGCTGACACTCATGATTTTCCATAAATTAAATGAAGAGACTCTGGCAAGGAATGGAGATTCATCAGAAGCATACATGCTCAAATTCTACAATTGAAACGTCTGGATGGACTGAATGGAAAGGTCACACGTCAAACTTAATGCATACTTGAAACTGTGGGTAGGACCTCATGTAAAAATGTAAGTAAACTTTTTTGAAATCCTCTGTGTAGATAAGTTTAAGAGAGTACTCTCTAGTGAATTAAAAACATGGGTATTCTTATGTGACCCTACATCTTCTAAACAATTAATTGTTTTAGTAGAACATCTGCTGCTAAATGATATTGCAATGTTAAATTACACATGTATACATCTCAGGCTAATAATAACCCTCACCTAAGTGTGCTGTTTTGCCTGCAGCCAAGAAATAACTGTCAGCATCTAAGCTGACTCATTTTAAATGATCTATGAGAATGTATATAGCTAATTACTACACAACTGGTAACAGCAATGTTATGTGTATAAAAACTGTTAATGATAAACCACAAACTGTGCTAAAGTACTACATATTGAATATGTGCGTATAGCTAGGGCAGAGCAAGAAAGGCAACTGCCCCAGTCACAAATTATTGGGGGGGGGCTGATCATTCAATACCAATCACTCCTTAATTGGCTTTTAAAAGCCAGTATTGCATTTGTGGTCAAACCTGTTCCAAGTTGAAAGCATTCTTTTAATTATAACCTGAGCACTGAAGCACACAGTACAGAGTATAAACTGCAATGTAGCAATCAATTTGATACAGTTTAAATGTAAAACAAAGCATTTTTTAATTAAGACCCGAGTACTATAGTGATCACTACATTGTATGAACTTTAGCAACCTCTTACTGCATTTGTAGCAAGCAGTGTGCTACAGTATAAAGGAAAAATGACTTATTTCCTTTTATTTAAGAAAAATGAGTCAAAGGAAGGCCAAGGCGCAAAAACGGGACCTGATTGGTTCCTGCAGAGGTACCTGATTGCAGACTCTGGGTTGGGTGCTGTCTGCAGGAAGCTAATTGGCATTCCTGCAGCTTTGTAGAAGTTTTATGCATGTATTTATTTTTTTATTTTTTATTTTTTTATTATTTATTTTTTTTTTTGCTCTTCACTTGACTAGCTGAGTGGGAGGGGATCAGTACAGGCCAACGGTTAAGCCAGCTACACCTCTGTATGCACTCATGGATGTGATAATGTTAAACTTTTAACTACTAGGACAGTGGAATATGCTTTCTATTGTTGTCCTGTTACTTTACTTGTTTATGGTAGAGGGAAATGCACTGATTGCTGGATTCAGGGAGCATGATTATATTAGTTAAATCACACTGTGTTTGTAAGCTAAAACCATTAGTAAACAGAAAACTGAAGTACTGTTTTTTACATGGAGGCAAAACAGGATACCCTGTAACACAGCTAGAAATACAAAGTCTGATAAGTAAAATATTATCCCAGGTGACTCTGTTGCATAACTTAACTCATTGTATGATAACTGACCCAGATGTTGAAGGTATGCGGGGGGGGCAGGTTCATGCTTTACCAGAAATATATAGCCCCAGTGAAAATGTTATAGAGTAAGAAAATATGAAAGCAGCTAAGTTCTGGCTCTGAGTTTAATGGATAGATAAATCTAATACTAAATCTTGCCAAAGACTCCTGTTAAAATAATGAAGGAAGTCATTATCAAGATTTACAGAGAACGTAAGTCTTACCAAAATACTCCAGCAGTTAAAATAATAAAGCAATGTCACTGTGGAAACTGACAGACAGAAGCCTGTAGCAAAGAATAGACTAGAGGAAATGTTTGGGCAAACTAAAAAGGGAAACAGATGATTCTCATACTGAAGAAAAGGGGAAAGGGGGACTGGACCAAAATCCTAAGCTTCTCCAAATTGGAGAGACACTCAGAAAAAAGAACAGGACTCTAAAAGTGCATGAACTTAAAAAAGACAGAAGATAAAGAGAAACTACTACTACTGGCAAAAAGGAAATTAATTTCAGAAATTGCCTTTTACAAGGGGATGAAATAGATAAAGTCGTTGTCCTGTTCGATTCTCAGCTAGAGCATCTTCTGTGTGGAGATATGCGTGAATGGGCGTACCTTCGTTGAAGGTTGTGAGTCAGGGCTGGCAACTCGGCATGTAAATATCTACTGCTAATCATTAGCAGACCAGAGTTCCACTGTGGTGACCCTTAACCCAGAAAAGCCAAAAGACACAACAACATCTATGTTTGTAGAAGAAATGACCATGTCATCTACTTCACCTAAAAATGTTGATGAAAATAATGTTTACTTAACTGACTTTCTGAAAAGCCATATTTAAATGTTAGGAAGGCTCAGTGGAAAGACGATACATTAAACAGGACTAGAGAAAAAAAGATTGAATAGATGCAGAAGCAAAGGAACAGAACGGTTTAACTACATACTCCTACATTGAATGACAAAATGACCTGTACTTCAGTGCTGCCAAAGATAGAAAGAAGATGCTGAGCAATTTGTTAGCTCCAAGATATTTTAGGACACCTGTGTAGAAATAAGACATTGCTCTTTTTGGGTGGTTATTTAGGAATGGAGAAGATTTTACTTGCATGGCATTATAATGGACACATATAACTTTTGTGCAGCTTGCCAAGAAAGCCAAAGGACAGCAGTCAAAATGGAGTTTAACAATTCCTTTATACCCTTACTCATCATGGGTGTCCCATTTGAATATATAGCAATGAACATGGCGGGTCCACTTGTAAAAACAATTAAAGGCCACAAGTATATCACTGTAATTATTGATTAAAAGGAACACAATTTCCAGATATAATACATGTGCAAGAGTCAATGCAGGGTCTAAAGTCAAAGAACTAATACTGAATTTTTTCTAAGGCAGGAATTCCCCAGTTGCCACTTACTGACCAAGGCACATCATTCACATCCACAAAAATGCATCAACATTTTCTGTTTTTTTTTTAAGTGAAAAGACCTCTGGACATCTGTATACTAATCTCAAGCATCTAGACTAGTGGAACATCTTTAAAATCTGTTTAATGAAAGGCATAGAGGTGGGTACAGGAAAATAGGACCAAGTGGTCCAGTGTCTTATTTTTGCAGTAAAGAATACTCTAAGCCTCAAATGGATTCACATCATTTGAACTGTTATATGTCAGACATTCCTGAGATGTGGTATATATGGCAAAAAATGGAAGAAAGAAAACACCATCTTTAAAGTGGGATAGAGCATCTGTCACACCTGCATGACAGGCAAAGAACTATAATGCATAAAGTAAGAGAATGTGTGGACAGCACACAGGAAAACAACAAAGATTACATAACAGAACTCCTTATCTCAGAGAATTCAAACCAGGAAATAAAGTATCTGTACTAGTACCCACTGCTAAATATAAGACCCTTGTAAAGTGACAAGGACCTTTTGAGCTTGTAGAAATGGTAAGTAAAGTGAATTATAAGGTGAGACAAGCGAGGAAAAGGAAACCAGTACAGTTATACCATATAAATGTTCTGAAATGTAGGAGATAAAGTATGCTTTAAGAGAGGTACAGCAGCAAAACCAACCATCTTTTAATGCTAAATATTAATAGAAGTATCAAAAATAAAATTCCTGAACTCCAGGCCACAAAGCACACTACTCCCCACTCATAGTTGCTTTAACAGAAACCTGGCTAAATAAAAACATAGCTAACTCAGAAGTTCTCCCTACCAGCTACAGTATCATTAGACAAGACAGACCACTTCATAAAGGGGGTGGAACTGCCTTACTGTACAAGTCCACCTTAACTGTACGTCAGTTACCAAACTCCTACCCCTCCCCCAATAATTGGGACATACTTATCTCACAACTTCAACTTCATCCTAAAAAGGTCATCACCACAATTGTGATCTATATTCCATCTGGTAATACATCTGCTAGCTTTGAAGACTTCTTATCATGGTGTTCTTCCACATACTCACAAGAAACCCTTATTCTGGGGGACTTCAACCTAGATTGGTTCATCTGTATATCAGAACCACCAAGTAATCTAATAAATCTCCATGGATACCAGCAGCTAGTTCACATTCCAACTAGATGCGATAAAAAATCTAAAAGGGAATACATCCTTGACTGGGTCCCAATTAACAACCCCACATTGTACCCTTACACAGGCAGTCTCCCAGACACCTTAAGTGACCACAACATAATATACTTTATACGTAGTAGAACAAGCATATGCAAAAACCACTAACTATATAGATCCACTAGAAACACAAAAAAAAATTCTCTCCTGAGGTCCTCAGCACTTTACTCTCTAACTGTGACTGGACCCCCCTAAAAACCCTTCCACTTGACCAGGCTGTAGCATATTTCAACAAAACATTTCTACAACACCTAGACACTGTCGCTCCATTGCAAAAAATCAAGGTTAGAACCTCTACAAACCCTGGCTCAGTAAAGAAACCAAGACACTGCCTGGCTTTACTATAAAAAAAACAAAGAAGCACAAAGCCTAACTAAGTACCAAGAACTGCGCAACTGTGTAAAAAAATGCATTAGGCTGGACAAAAAATCCTAGTACACAACATTATAAACTAAACACCAACACAACCCCCAAAAATTTTGGAAAAATGTAAACCAGCTACTAAAATCCACCCAAAAGACTACCCCCAAACCAACCACCCCTTTCACTAAAGTTCCCATTGAAACACAATTCAGCTCCCACTTTGTGAACTCAATTCTATCCTTAGTATCACAGGACAGTTCCTTCCTCACTATCCCCCCCAACACAAATAACACTAATACAAGCTTTATCAAAACAGTTTCCACCACTTCAATCAAAAGCATGCTCTCCAAACTAAAAACCTCATCAACAGCAGCCGACCTACTCCCCAGCTATTTCTTGAAACTCACAGCAGATGCTATTGCCATCCCCAGTCTCCACTCTCATAAACAGATCAATTGTTGAAAACTATGTGCCCAAACTCTGGAAAATGTCCTATGTTACACCCAATACATAAAGGCAGGACCTCCACTGAACTTAATAACTACAGACCCATTGCTTTACTCTCCCCCCCTGGCCATAATCCTAGAAAAATGCATCCATACCCAGATGCTAAACTATCTCCTAGACAGCAACATCCTGTCACCTACTCAGCATGGTTCCAGACCTGCCCATAGTACCACTACAGCCCTCCTCTGCTTCACAGACACAGTAAACCATCTCAAAAATGAAGGCCTACAGGTGTCAACTCTTTTTGGATATGTCCAAAGCATTTGACACAGTCTCACACCAAATCCTGCTAAACAAACTAAACCAATATCACCTATCAAATTCCACTCTTACCTGGTTCCAAAGCTACTTAACTGACAGGTACCAAGCTGTGAAATGGGAAAATTCTCTCTCTCCTCAGCTGCCCATAACTATGGGAGTCCCACAGGGTTCTATCTTAGGACCATTACTATTCACAGTCTTCACAAATGACCTCCATACCTCCATACAGCATGCATCTATCATTCACTATGCAGATGACACTACCTTAATCTGTGCTGCACAAAACATTCCCAACCTCCTGAAAACAACTCAACTAGCATTCTCTGATGTTGAAAACTACCTTACCAAAGCTCAACTTATCCTTAATGTAAAGAAAACTCAGCTTATGATTATAACCAGTTCTAACAAAAACACTGATAACAGTCAATTCACTATCTACTCCACAAATGCTACTCCAATCACTCCAGTGGCACAGGCTAAGCTATTGGGAATAACCATAGACTCCCACCTAAAATATGATAGTCATCTCAACTTAACTATTAAAAAAGTACATGCCAAACTGGGATCACTCTACCGTATCAAACCATTTCTTACCAACAACACAAGATCAGCCATTGCTCGCTCCCAACTTCTATCCACCCTACTCTATGCATCTCCCATTCTGACTAATCTCAACAAAACTGAGCTAAGCAAAATGGAAGCCTTCTATAACAGAATTGCCCGATTTGCTGCAAATTGCTCATGTAGAACTCATCACTGTACTGCTTTGAGACAGCTCCACTGGCTTGAACTGCCCAGCCTCCTAACCTACAATCAGCTCTACCTCTGTCATTTGATCTATTACCTCCCCAATAAGTGTCCTGCCCTCAAAAACCTTGTACATCACTCAGCCAAAAGGCCTCTTAGATCATCAAGCAAACTACTACTAGAAGTCACCAACAGCTACAATAGCTTTGGAGATACACTATATAGTAGTTCAGTGGCTAAAAAATGGAACTCTGTCCCCACTAGCATTCAAAACACATAATCCAAAGCCTCCTTTCAAGACCTCATCAGGCAACATCTCAAGAAAAGCTGGCAGTGCCATGATTGCTCCCCAGGCTAGTGAAAGAGGATACAGTATACATACTAAATCTAGAGTACTTGATAATAGTTTTCAATCTTACTCACACAAACACTGGCTAATCCACAATGTATGTACTGTACCTGTGTACTATGTATGTATTCTACATATGTTCCAAATTTCAGCTGTACACCAGAAATATATTAATTACCTTTATTTTTAAATTAATATTTTTTTGTTTGTTCTCTCCCCTGTAACTGTTGATGAGCCGCATACCACTGTAAAAACATGTCTTTTGTAATTTGTGTGTATACAGATCATGTCTAAATAATTAAATGTATCTGTAATTTTTCTTTGTGGAGCTTTTCTCCCCGGGCCTCTGCTGAAAAAGGGGCCTTTTCTGCTGAGTCAGATACCCCCGATTAACAAATGTAAAATAAAAATAAAATAAATAAATAAATAAATGTTAAGATCCCCACGGCATGTTCTGAAATATTATCATTGTCTCACAAAACAGGGTTAAAAATTTTTTACTTAAGATTAAAGACATATTTTCAGAATTGCTTAATAGAAAATTTTAATTTAGCACAACATGCAAATATTGCCTTATAAGAATGTATATTTGAAACTATACCAGATATAACAATCAGTGCCAAGCAATCAGCGAAGATACATAGAAATGTTTAAACCTGAGGTTGTAGAAGAATCCCGTAGTGAGTGAAATAATCCCACTATACTAGTCCCTAAGCCTGATGGAGCTATAATTTTTGTACTGCTTTCAAAACGTTAAAGGACCACTAAGGGAAAAATTAAAAAAGCACTTGTTTTTTATCTTTTCTTGAATTTCTACACATTGCTAACCTGTATTCATCAGAAAGTAGTAGCTACTACTAATTTTCTTGTGTTTGTAACCCTCAGTGTCCTTCTAGAGGCAGACATCTTGATCAGAGCTTGCTTTCTTCTTAAGCTAAATCTTCCCCATAGTGCAACAGTTGTTGAGATTATAATACCCACGTCTGGACTGTCCCATCTCAGTTCCATTCACTTATAATGGAAGAACAGAGAAGCAGTGTTACTTTTGAGAGAGCTCCATACTACTATCACTTATTGTTCTGCAGTGCCTCTTACAAATGTTTTTCCTACTGACGTGTTGCACATTCTATGGAAAAAGGATCCATAAATATCAATTCATTATTGAAATAAGAGACTTTTTTGGGAGCTGCTGCGTTTGTGTGCTTCAGCTCCCTCTCAAGTTACTCCTGCCATTTTCCCTTCCTCAGTAAGCTCCAGTATCACACTTCCTGCCCTGCAAGGTTTAGTTAATTAGTCACCTATGCATAGCAATAAACATCAGACACAACTGTCTGTGTGGTGTGCCAGTAAAAGTGTCCCCTCATGTCTGTTCTTATTCATGCCATCTGAATAGCACTTCCACAGGAAATAATGTTACAAAATGCTTGTGTCCATCATTACCATGCAGGAGTCCAAGTATTCCAGAAACTGTGCTCTGCTCTATTTTTTAGAATTCATATTAGCTGCTAACAGCTGTTGATATGTCTGCGAGCAAATGCTCTTATCATCCAGAAAATAATAGTCTTATTTCATAATAATGCAGTTGTCAATCTTGTTATCTCTCAGACAGGTCATTGATGTTACCTTCTAGTATCCCTTACTGTTGCTTTAGTGTACACACTCAGTGAAATTTCCATTGCACATTTTCTGATGTTACTCAATGTATTTGTGTGTAAACACAATATAATGCACACTATCACTGCCCCTAGCAACAAGCACACTTTTCTGTCCAAGTTAATGCCAATACTACTTCGCAGTCTGCACTGCTACACCCTTTTCTATTTACTCCTACCCAAAAATCTTGACAGTTCCTTGAGAAATAAAAAATAAGTGACTGTCATACGCTTTGTGTTTTATACCATAATTATCTTTATGCAATCTGCAGATGACCTAACAATGGTTTCAGTGGATCTTGTTGCAATTCTGTTAACTTTTTTCCCTCAATGAATATTAGGATTATTCCAAAGTGTCTATAATTCTCCCACTCAGAGCTGTGCTCATTTTCAAATTTTAATTAGTTACTATTTGTAAGTCAAACACAGTGGCCAATTCAGTTGTCAAATTGTAACCACACACACTGTAGCAGTAAAAACACTGCTGACATCAGCTGGCAAACAGGCATAAGGTAGGTGTCCTTGTACCTGTGTTCCACACTTCTCTGTTCTCTTCTCTTACAACAATTACTGCATGCATGCACGCGCAGACACACACACACACACACACACACACACACACACACACACACACACACACACACACACACACACACACACTGTAATGTATGGTTATGGCCATTATGCATGCCTATACAATCACAATTGTAATGCCCATGGTCTAAACCAAACACTGAAGTCATGCCAACACTCCATTCCAATGCACCTTTAACCACTGGTAATGGGTGATCTCATGTTATATAAACATCATTCTCTATAATGCTTTGTGGATGATGTTTCCAATCCTTCTCAGCTATTTCAATATTATAATGTTTGCACAATCCCCAATGCAACAGTCTTGGCATATGACTATGCCTTTCAGTATACAGGTCCTCTGCCATTAGTGTGTCACACCCAGCAAAAAGATGCACAATTGTTTCCAGTTCTGTTTTACAGAACCCGCGTTCATCTGTTTTTCCCACATGTTTAAAGGGCTTTGTAACACAACATGTTTGTAGTCCAGTATCCTGGGCCACTGTTATTAACCTTTCATCTTTTGGTTTAAATTCATGTCTCCTTAACAGTTCCTGCATCCTGATTGGCATGAGGTTGTCCAGGAGTATTCTGTATTGCAAATATATTCATGTCTTGTCCACATTCCTTGCCTTATCATCTCTTCTTTCTCCTTGTATTCTTTCTTTTTTGGCACATTCAGCTGCTGCCTTATTTTTATCTACTTTTGGTTTGGTTTCCTTTCCTGCTTGACACCAATATGCTTCTGCAAAACTAAGCTGGAAAGTCATTTTTGATTTGTTCTATTCATGTTTATTATCTATGGGAGTAGTTTGGAAGCAGAAATTTTGTACGAGACTATTTGATTGAGTAAGGACATTAAGAGCTTGATTAGTCACTTGGCTGGTTAATGATAGTATTGCTTGCATAAAGAAGGTATTGAATTGTATAAGCATTATATCATCTTGTTTCTGTGTGTTTGGCATTGGCTGTGAAATTTGTTCAGGATTTTAAAGTTTACTGATTGAGGCGCACAACAGTTTTGGATTATTAGTGTGTGTGCTTTAATTGTCCGAGTAATAGGTTTTATCTTTGTTGATAAGTTATTTTGTTAGGTTTCATAGATGTCTACGTGATAGTAAAGTAGGAGCTGTATTAATTTTTATCCTGACAGTCCAGACTTGACGATGGTATTTCATGAATTATTTACTTGCTAAAGGATAGCCATGGGGCAGGGTTGGCTTTGACTCTTTTCATTCTGAGGGGCTGCTGTGTTTCTAGAACATATAAGAAGATTTTATTAAACTAAAAGATAGCATCATCTATGGGGAGAATCATTAGTTATTTTTCCAAGTAAAGGAGATGTGGTGTATTAATAAAAGTGTCACATGAAAAGCAGTAGTAAGTCTTCCTATCAAGCTGTAAAGATGAGCTTTGGAGGTGTTGCTTTGATGCCATATGGTTTAGATTGGTAACTGATCACTTAGGCTATCTGAAAGAGTTCCATTTGATGAGGTTTCATTTAATGTGGATGTTGAGGTTGGATTGTCTGACTGTGGCTTTGTTATATCTAGTTGGTGTGGTTGTAAGTCGGGTGAACTTGTACAGGTGTTAATTACTGGCTGGATTTTCAGATTATATGGTTTGCCATTCTATATTAACATCACGCAATGTTAGGGAATCATCAGAGATTTTTGAGGAAAAGCAGCGTAACAGGTCTTCCAGTGTTTTAACATTGTCACCTGGGGATATGCATGTGACTTTGTGTGTATGTTTGTGTGTGTGTGTGTGTGTGTGTGTGTGTGTGTGTGTGTGTGTGTGTGTGTGTGTCTTTATATATATATATATATATATATATATATATATATATACGTATATACAATATACACACACACACACACACACACACACACACACACACACACACACACACACACACACACACACACACACACACACACACACACACATACATACACACACACACACATGGGTTAATGTCAGAATATTGAGTTTTTAGAAACTTTAACTTCATATGGTTGAAACCATATGTTTGACTTTATAAAAACTTGAATGAAACAAACAAAAATATATGTTTTTCAGTGGCCATGCCCCCTGCACCTCCCACACTTCTACAAATTATATATACCAACTCCGAGATTGTACCACAGTGGAAAACACGGAAAAATCCCTGATCCCCTCTGTACTGTGATATCCATACAAATGAGAGAGGTCATTCATAGTTTATATTAGGGTTATAAAAGGAAGTAAGAATGGAGAGAAGAGGAGGTTATAAGAAGAGTGTATGGTGGGGTATCTTCAGGTAGCTTAGGTAAGTAGGGAGGAAGGAGAAAGAGGCAGAGGAAAGGTCTGCAGAGTGAAAGTGGCTATGGTAAGGTAGTGAGGAAAACAAAAGAAAGACAGTAAGAGATTGGAGAGACCTGCAAGCTATGACTTAGGTTGAAGGTGGCTAGTGAAATATAGTGAGTGAGTTCAGCCAGAATTGGCACAAGAGCAGATCCATGATTTTGTAAAGTATTCTTTTAGGGAGCATCAAAAGGTGGGTAGGTTAGAAATAGTTCTGGTAGTTAAGGGTAGGGAGTTCCATTTTTTGCTGGTGAGTACGAGTAAAGACTTTGTTCCAGGATTTATTTGGTTTATTTATGGTGAGAAGTTTGTCTTCTGATCTGAGAGTTCTTTTAGGGAAATATATGATGATTAAAGAGGTACGAGATGGGCAGACTAACAGTCTGTGTATGATTTTATGTGTTGTTATAAGCTGAATGTAGGAGAAGTAGAGAGAGAGTTCCTATTTTTGAGCTTATGTTCCTTTGTTAGTTGTGTAATATTCCTGTGGGTATAAGCTGGAAGGTGGTCACTTAGTGTATCAGGGAGGGCACCTGTGAAGGTAAAATTAGACAGGTTGGTAACTAGAATCCAGTCCAGGATAAATTATTGGGAGTTATTTTTGCCATATCTAGTTGGAGTATTAATAAGTTTGAATGAATCCAAAGAAGTTCATGCTGTTGACTACTGAATTTGTAGATGAAGACTGCTAGCCCATGTTTACATCACCCAAGAGGATAATTTAATTTGTGATTATATCTGCTATCTAGGATAGTATGTTTTCAAGTATTGGAAGTTCTGTCTTAGGGTAATTTATAGCACAACAATGCATATGTTCTTGGCTCTATAAAGGTTTAGGAATGAGATTAAGATTTCTGCTTTTCCAAATTCTGAGATTCTCTCTGTAAAGGGAGTTACTGTGAGCATATTTGGGAAGATTATAGATAGTCCACCTACTTTTTTATGTGTTTTATTGAGCCTAATAATATTATAACTGGGGGTAGTATTTCAGCATCTTTTACTTCAGGCTTTAGCCATGTCTCTGCTGTGGCTAAGATGTCATTGTTGTCTTGTGTCATCCAGGCATGAAGACCTGTGAATTTTTGCATATGCTTCTAAGGTTTAGTGTGACTATTTTTAAACTATTAAGGTATATTCTTTGGTTTGAGGTTTGATTGGGACCTTGGCTGGGGTGGATGTCACCAGATTGATGTATGGTGGAGAAAGATAGTTTGCTTATTATGGCATTTTTTAGTGGCCATGAGTCTGGTATTTGTTAGCATTTTTGGGTTACTACAATGAACACAGGTAACCTGTAAAGGGTTCAACTGCCAGGGCCTTGCTTGTAAATATCCTCCCAACCTCTGCTTACACTACAAAGAATACCAGAGCTTGTCATCAATTTGGGATGCATGGCTAGGCTTAAAAAGGCCTCAGTGGTCTTAGCCTAATACATACGTTTGAACCTATGGAGATTATTTGCTTTTCAGTCAGTATGCATAAGTGTATGTGTTGTCTGGACTGTAAACTGTATTTTGAAGACAGAAGGATGTTGCTAGGTGGTCAGATGATATGGGAAGAGGAGGGAAGCATTTTGATGAGTGACTTTATTGTATTTGCTATTACTTGTGTAGATATGACACTGTATGATGTGCAAGAGTGGTAAGTACCCCTAATAACGACAATAACGACATTCATTAGGTGTGAATTAATCATTGTGTTTGTTTTGGAGTTGGGGTTTGGTATCAGACACAAGGTACAGGGTTTGATTCTCACCTTTGAGAGGAAATTGGCTAGGCATAAAATGGCCCACAGGGGCATTTACCTATGAGCTGTGGAAGGAGGCATACAGTCAGGTGATAGGACATGCTACTACTGACGGCTACCCTGATATCTACTAATTACAACAAGATGCTAACAAAGAGTTATGGTCCCACATCTTCCTATGCACTTGCACTGAACCCTTCAGTATTATGTCTGTGCTTGAGCCAACATTCCCTACATACACATGTGTATGTATTTTTGGTAACCTTCAGGTTTACTGACCCTAATTATATTGTTTTAGGGCACCAGCACCATAGGAGTATCGACCGTGCGTATTCAGGTTAAGCAATGATTTCCTGTAGAAGCTTTTGCACACTTCAGGCAATGCAACTGTTGTGACAAACCTGTAAGTGTTCTAGATCATTGCCTATGACTAGGAACCCCTGACTTTCATTCCCTCTTCACCACTATATTTTTGTAAACAGGAATCACATTCATTGACTGAGGAGTTGAGCTGTCTTGCATAATCAGTATGGTAACTGCTGCTGTGCTACCTCCTTCACGTTTTGGTCATTGTTATTCATCACTGCTACTGTGCTACCTCCATCACGTTTTGGTCATTGTTATTCATCACTGCTACTGTACTACCTCCTTCACGTTTTGGTCATTGTTATTCATCACTGCTGCTGTGCTACCTCCTTCACGTTTTGGTCATTGTTATTCATCACTGCTACTGTGCTACCTCCATCACGTTTTGGTCATTGTTATTCATCACTGCTACTGTACTACCTCCTTCACGTTTTGGTCATTGTTATTCATCACTGCTGCTGTGCTACCTCCTTCACGTTTTGGTCATTGTTATTCATCACTGCTGTTCACGTTTTGGTCATTGTTATTCATCACTGCTACTGTGCTACCTCCTTACTGTGCTACCTCCTTCACGTTTTGGTCATTGTTATTCATCACTGCTACTGTGCTACCACCTTCACATTTGGGTCATTGTTATTTATCATACTTCACAGTTTATGCAGACACAACTTTTAAGGCACTGTTTCAATCTTTGTCCAGATTCAATAACACCTACACTAACTGTACACAAATTATACACAATCTGTATTCAAGAGCTTCCCTCCCCCATTTTTTGTGCTTTCTAGTCAGTCAGAGAGAGATTAAGTGTACATGTAGTCTACACTCTTGTGATAACCTTTACAAACTGCCCTCAGTATTTAAAGCTGCAGGAAAATCAGTAGGAAGAAGGTCTAAGTTATAGGATCATAGATTAGTACTAGGCTAACTGCCCTTGTGAGCCACTTTAAGCCTAGCCAATTATCCTTTGAGAGACTCAAACCCTGCACCTTGTGATTGTAAGACAAGCACCTTAACCATTAGGCCACCCTCCCAACCCTATATGATTGTGTTGTCTGTTCACTCTGACTTGTGCAGACTTAGTGTAGGCATTAATGAAGCCCAGGCGTTATCTTTCTACTTTGCTATCATGAAGTCATTTTTGGAAAATCTGTGTCTATTCTGCACTTTGAAGGTACAGCACAGCCAGTTAAAGTATAGATCTTACTTTGCAGTTGGATGCTAACGTCTGTTTTTTTCTGTTGATACCCACCTCATTGTCTTTCCCTTGGATACATATGCTGCTTGTGTACATTCCTGTTAGGTTTAGTCATCACATTATGAGGATACCTGCCATGATAATGAACCCAGACAAACAACCCTTTCCTACATTACCATCCAGACATCATGTATTTAAAATAAAGCATAGTGGCATTCACACAGTGTACTATCTGCTTTTATTTTAACATTGAAGGTGAAGATGAAGTATGATTTACATGAAGTGCAAATAGCATTTGCTAGATCGATGCCATTTCTGCATATCATTTTCTCTTCCTTAGTAATTTGCAAAAAAATGAATGTAGTATTGTAAAGGACAATGCTGCATTATTTATGACACTTTACATTTCTTAAAAGAAGCTGTGCAGTGCCTATCTGCACTGATAGTTATAATTTAAAATTTAAGAGCCTTAATGTCTATTCATCTAATCATAAGGTCTGCATGCATATTTTCTTGTATATCTTGGTTAAAAATACAGCTTTTTTATTGGCTTTAATTCTGTCAGTTATCTATTAACCCCAGTACTGTTACAACTGTAACTGGCAAACACCTTAGTGATACATTTTAGTGTGTGTGTGTGTGTGTGTGTGTGTGTGTGTGTGTGTGTGTGTGTGTGTGTGTGTGTGTGTGTGTGTGTGTGTGTGTGTGTGTGTGTGTGTGTGTGTGTGTGTGTGTGTGTGTGTGTGTGTGTGTGTGTGTGTGTGTGTGTGTGTGTGTGTGTGTGTGTGTGTGTGTGTGTGTTTGTGTGTGTGCTCACATGCAGTTTTTGTTCTAACAGAAGAGAACAGAGAAGTGTGGAACACAGGCACAGGGACACCTACCTGATCCCTATGTGTTTGCCAGCTGATGTCAGCAGTGTGTATTTACTACTAGAGGTATATGTGATTACAACTTGACAACTGAATTAGCCACTATGTCTGACTTACAAATAGTAGCTAACTAAAATTTGAAAATGAGCATAGCTCTGAGTGGGAGAATTATGAGCACTGTCAAAATTCGTGGGTAGCAGTGAATAGAAAAGGATGTGGCAGTGTAGACTGGAAAGTCGTATTGACATTAACTTGGACAGAAAAGTGTGCACGTTGCTAGGAGCAGTGATAGTGTGCATTATATTGTGCTTACAGAGAAATACATTGAGTAACATCAGAAAATGTGCAATGGAAATTTCACTGAGTGTGCACACTAAAGCAACAGTAAGGAATAGTAGAAGGTAACAAGGCCACAGAAGTACCTCACAAAAAGGATTACTGGCCGCAAACAAATGCCCTACACTGACCGCCTCAAAGGAACTCCAGCTTTACTCCGTAGCATATTGCCTACTCCGAGGTGATCTCTGCCTAACATATAAAGCTAGGTCAAACCCAGAGCTGTTGGACATGCTACACCTAATGAAACCCCAATCCCTCCGAGCTACATGCTCTAGGGACCTAAACCTTGTCACCACAATAAACAGGACATGCTGGAGGGATAGATTCCTATCCCAGAGACTTCCCATACTCTGGAACAGGCTACCCATCTATGTCAAGCAAAGTTCTTCATTAGCACTCTTCAAGAAAAAATCTTCATGAGTGGATGGGAAATAGGAAATACACCCCGGGGATCACTTCTGTGTCTCTGCTCAACAGTGGCACAGGAAAATAACTTTCTTGGGTGGCGTAAGCCAGGGAACCTTGTTGGCTAGGCTTATGTAGGCCCTTGGGCCGATAGCCTAGTACCTACCTATGAACCTATGAACCTATGAGAGATAACAAGATTGACAACTGCATTATTATGATAAGAGCATTTGCTTGCAGACATATAAACAGCTGTGAGTAGCCAATATGAATTCTAACTAATAAACAGAGCAGAACACAGTTTTTCAAATACTTAAGACTCCTGCATGTTAAGGATTGATATAAGCATTTTTGTAACATTATTTACTGAGAAAGTGCTATTCAGATGACGTGCAAGAAAAGATATGAAGGAACACTTTTACTGGCACACCATATAGACAGTACTGCCCGAAGTCTATTGTTATGCATAGGTGACTAATTAAGTAAACTTTGCAGGGGAGGAAATGTGATACTGTGGTTTACTGAGGAAGGGGAAATGGGAGGAGTAACTTGAGAGGGAAATGAAGCACACAAAAGCAGTTATCTCCCAAAAAAGTCTGTTATCTCAGAAGTGAGTTGATATTTCTGTATGCTTTTTTCATATAATGTGTAACACATCCATAGGAAAAATATTTGTAAGAGGCACTGCAGACCATTAAGTGATACTAGTACAGTGGCTTCTCACAATTAGCGCTACTTGGTTGTCTGTTCTTCCATTCTAAGTGAATTGAGTTGAGATGCGACAGTCCAGCCAAGGGCATTACAGTATAATCTCAACAACTGTTGCACCATGAGGAAGATTCACCTTTAGAAGAAAGCAAGCTCTGATCGGGATGTCTGCCCCCAGAAAGACATGGAGGGTTACAAACACAAGAAAATTAGTAGTGACTGCTACTTTCTGATGAATACAGTTTAGCAATGTGTAGAAATTCAAGAAAAGATAAAAAATACACTTTTTTTTTAAATTTTTCCCATAGTGGTCCTATATACCCTGAGTGGACAAGTTGATTGAAAAATGGACAAGACTAGGTTTCCATCCATGTTAAACCTAATAAAAGGCAACTGTCAAATTCCTACAGTGCCTGAATCTAACAAAATATGGCATTCTCTACATCAGACGATCTTTTTTACTAAAGAGTTCTGTATGTTGGTATTTGCGGTACACCTACATATTATACATGGTGATGGACAAGATTCTAAGACAAGATATAAATGGCCTTCAGGTAAACAACTTAAGAGTTTCAGAAGCCACAGTGGGAAAATGATGTTTCCAGTAGAACACAGGAAAGTGAACAAGATGTTTTTCTTCTTACTCAATCTTGGAACTACAAAATGAGTTGCTGTACAGAGTAAATATCAACAGAGATGAAGTAGTATGCCAGTCGTTAGTGCCCAAGACTGACACTTGGTCATGTGATAAGGAAACTTCGGAATGGATAAAACTAAAGTAAGGATCTCAGCAAGTTTTTACTAGATAGGAATTAACAAAAAATGTTGATAAAGTCTGTGCTAGACGCCCTGAATTCAGAAGACTGTCCAATACCCAGGTTTAAAAAACATCCATTGATTCCAATGTCTAGCACAGAGATACCACTTGAATGTATTGCCATTGACATTGTTGGGTCAATGATAAATTCCAACAATGGGTTGCAATACATTTTAGTTATTCTGGGTTATGAAACAAAGTACCCTAAAGCTATTACACTACCTAACTTAAATTTGTCTTTTCCCAGTTAGGGGTCACCACAGCAGAACTCCAGTCTGCTAATGATTGGTAGTAGATTTTTATGGTGCCGAGTTGCCAGCCTAGCACCCAACATTCAGTGAAGGCATGCCCATTCAAGCATGTCTTTCAGAGGCCACTTGACCGCGGGGAGGACATGCAGACTCCACACAGAAGACACTCCAGCCGAGAATTGAACAGGAGAACCTCTTGCTGTGAGGCAACAACACTACTGCTGTACTACCATAGCTCTGTTGCACTACTTAAGGCTAACGCTACATCTATAGATGGATAGCTAGTGTTATTTTTCAGAGTAGGGATGTCTAAGGAAAGACTTGCTGACAAGGAGACACCATTTATATACAGAATAATGTAACATCTGTGCCACTGCTTCAAGTGGAGCACTTTAACTGAACCTTAAAGTCCATACTGAAAAACATTATTGAGGAAGACTGCAAAAACTGCGACCAATTAACACCACATCTTCTATACGCCATTGGAAAAGCACTGCAAACCTCGACAGGATTCAGTTCTTTGGCATAATTATATGTTGGGTACCCTCATGGACTGTTGAATACTGACAGAGAAACATGGAAGGAATTGAAAGCTCCATTTAAAAATACCACAGAACATTATGCCATCTTAATTATACAGGCTGAAAGTGGTGATGCCTGTTATCTGAGAAGACATGGAAAGAACCCAAGATAGACAACAAGCGGTGTATAATAGAAATGCAAGAACTAGGGAACTTAAAGTTACAGATACCACAGCAGAAACATATTTCTGGCTAACAGACAGGGTTAATTTGAAATAATATTAACATTAAATGTGGTAAATGTGCTATATCAATGTTCTGAAGCCATGAAAGATATACCATATCAATGTCCTGAAGCCATGAAAGATGTACCATATCAATGTTCTGAAGCCATAAAAGATGAGACATATCAATGCTCTGAAGCCATGAAGGATGTACCATATCAATGTTTTGAAGCTATGAAAGATGAGACATATCAATGTTCTGAAGCCATGAAAGATGTACCATATCAATGTTCTGAAGCCATAAAAGATGAGCCATATCAATGCTCTGAAGCCATGAAAGATGTACCATATCAATGTTCTGAAGCTATGAAAGATGAGACATATCAATGTTCTGAAGCCATGAAAGATGTACCATATCAATGTTCTGAAGCCATAAAAGATGAGCCATATCAATGCTCTGAAGCCATGAAAGATGTACCATATCAATGTTCTGAAGCTATGAAAGATGAGACATATCAATGTTCTGAAGCCATGAAAGATGTACCATATCAGTGTTCTGAAACCATGAAAGATGTACCATGTCAAGGTTCTGAAGCCATGAAAGATGAGACCTATCAATGTTCTGAAGCCATGAAAGATGTACCATATTAATGTTCTGAAGCCATGAAAGATGTAACATATCAATGTTCTGAAGCCATGAAAAAAGCACAAACATCTGAAGTTACTTTAGCAAGAGATGTAACTAACTCTAGTGAAGAAAGAAAACTGACCTCAATGCCTGCAGTTCAGGTAGATAATAAACTATGTAAGTGATAGAATGATACATGAAAGAGTTTCTTTTAAGGAGCAAGGAGATGTTTTTAGGGCTGCCTGGAAAACAAAACTAATTCAACACCATATTCAGGCCAGTCAAAAAGAAAAGGTTAACTTAAAACCTTACATCATACCAAAGTCTCAAAGAAACCCAGTAGAACAGGAAGTATACAATATGCTTAAGATGAGAATAATAGAAGAGTCAAACAGTGAGTGGATCAGTCTTGTAGTGTTGGTCTCTAGACCTGATGGAACCATGAGGTTCTGTTATTATTTTTAGAACATGAACAGCATCTCAATATTTCATAGTTACCTAATGCCAAGGGTAAATGAACTTATGGAAATGTTGGAGATGAGAAAGTTCAATACTGCATGAGACATCCCAAAGGGTACTGGAAAATCCCTCTAGCAACTTAAGTTAAGTGAAAAAACAGCTTTTCCAGCACCTGAGGGATTATATCAGTATGCCAGCCTCCTTTTTTTGGTTGCATTGTGCTCTATAATTTTTCACTAAGTCATAGACCAAGTCTTAAAGCCCCATGGCTGATATGCTGCTGCTAACTGCTTAAATGGTATTATCATCCACTCTGAGTATTAGGACTCCCTTCTGGCCAAGGTACAAGCTATATTAGAAGGGATTATAAAATATGTTCGAAGTTTTATAACTTCGAACATTAAAATATCGAATTTAAATGTTGGAAGTTATAAAACTTCAAACATATGTAAAAAAAAAAACCCAGACCCAAAACTAACAGCTGTAGGGAAATCTGTCCTTTATAGCACTATAGTGTGGTCTTTGAGTTGGTATATTTAAAGAGCAGGGGGTGTGGGGGCCGCAGTCTACACTAGTCAGGTAAGTTCCATTTGTTTTTGTTTTTTTTTTATTATATGTTCGATGTTTGAAACTTCGAACATTTAAATTCGCTTATTTAATGTTAGAAGTTTTCAAACTGTGAATTCAGTGTCACAGCAAACAGTAGCCATTACAGAGGTT